>NC_064260.1:4382250-4682500 GCF_003254725.2 Canis lupus dingo
CATGTGAATATTACTGCAGCTATCTTCCCAATGAACCTTTTTGCTTTCGTTCAAGTCTGATTATTTCTCTGCTCCTTCTCTTAGTTTTGCCTTGTCTATGTTGGCCTATTCTAGTTATGAAGTAGGTTAGTTTAAATGCTTATTCATTGTACTATATAGGTGATGGTTTTGAAATTCTTAGTGGCATTAACATAATGAGCAGACAAATCAGAGTAAGCTGATATGTTTCTTACCATTTAATAAGGAACATAATGAAAGGGAGGCAGCAAAACTAGGAAAGAAGAAAATAAAATCCTTTAGCTTGGTTCCATCATTTAATCTGGAAAAATGTCCCAACTCATTTTGTGTTACCTAACTGAATTAATCAGTATTTATTGTTTTTCCATAGCATTAGCCTCAGAGAGCTAATTGTAGCATTAATGGATATGGGGACTGGTAACTGGGTAGTTTCATTCATCAGATACCATCTGTGGCAGCAAATTGCAAGAGAAAGTGAGCAAGGAAATTGGAAGAGGGCAAGGAAGGCAATGCCTGTGGTCTCCGCCCTGTGCCACAGTCAAATCTAAGAGGCATGGAAAATCTGCAGAGCTTAGCACTAGTGAGCATGACCAGATGTGATTCCCTCAGATGGCACCCGTGTCTGTCTGGCTAATTGCCTTGACCCAGGTCATGATGTGAATTACAGCTAGAATGGAAAGATACCATTTCTAATTCCATCATCAATGGAGCTTTTAAAATTTCTGTGTGTGTTTGTTTGCTTCCACAAGATCACTCTAAAAGTAATTCAACTGTCCTGGGAGGAAAAAAAAAAAAAGAGAAATTCAAGTAAATATCACAGATCCTCATTGTTTTGAGGCTGAAATCATTATCCTCTAGAAAACACCATAGGAGTTTTCAAGTGTTAGTTTACATAAATTGCCTAATTTTGCAGTCATTTTGGATTTCTTCATTACTACTTTATTTACAAGCATTTAATTGAATAAAGCAAATATTAAATAATATTTAGCCTGGACTAATACACTAGGGTATTAAACATCTATGGTCTCAAAGAAATCAACCCCTCATGATTTTCAATAGCGAAGGCCTGCCAAGAACGATGACAAAAAAAAAAGTCCTAATTCCTGCCTTCTCAGGCTGAGATCACAAAACACCTGAAAACACATCTGTAGTTCCAAAGCCATACTTTAACTTTTCCTTGGCTTCATGATTTACTTTGTTTTTCTTTTCTTTATTTTCTGAAACCTAACATCCCTGAATTTCATCTTGAATTCAAATTCTCCTAGCTTCTAACTGGTAAAATGAGACGTTTTGAAATCTATTAAACAGGCCAAGTGGACCATGTTAACCTTAAAGGCACCAGGTCATTTTATCAGTAAAATGGATTTATTCAAGACTACCAGGCAATTCTGATCTGGGACACGCGAATTACAGCAAAACCATGGGCAAGTCCACAGAACAAAAGAAAGAAACCCCCTGTTATACAGGGAAGGGGGAGCTGTGAGGGGCGGTGTGTAAACTAAAAGCCCTTCGGAATAAACTGGGAGTTGAGTTCTAGCAGCTTCTCCTTGGCTAAGCTGTGACTATCTCTCATTGGCAGGGCTGTTGCCAGCGAGAAGAGAAGGCCTTTCTTCATCCTGCTGGGATAGAAAAATACGGATTTGCAAGGTGGGTCTCTCCCTATTGCCTTCTCCCTGCTGTCTTCCCAACTTTATTCTAAATGAGGTTTCTTTTTATTAATTTTCAAAACTGCAAGTGAGAAAGAAAGTGATGTAGGCCTGAAATCACCACCAGGCTAGTAGTGATATGAAATCAGCTGAATGTGACCTCATGCTCAGAGTCTAGCAATCCAAACTTGTCCAAGCAGAGCCATTGATTTCATTCACACTTTTGTACATTGAAATGACTTCAAGCACTCACACACAGTAGAAAGAAGAGCAACTTTAGATTTTGAGGGATGTTAGTTCAATTCAGAGAATGGACACTTACTGGATAGACATTTTTTGTTTTTTTACTTGCATATCACAATGGAGCACATGTTTGAGTTCTGGAATTTGCCTCCCTGGGATGAAGCCACCCTTCACGTTCCATGACTTGCTATGGGGTGTGCTCCTCTGTGAAATGGGGGTAAAAAAATAGGACCTGAACATGGGGAGATGGTCTTGGATTTTTCTGTGGAAGCCTTGTTGGTTGTTGTGTCGGAGTAGAGAGTAGAATGTGGAAGGTGGGGGATCCCTGGGTGGTTCAGCAGTTTAGCGCCTGCCTTTGGCCCAGGGCGCGATCCTGGAGACCCAGGATCGAATCCCACGTCGGGCTCCTGGTGCATGGAGCCTGCTTCTCCCTCTTCCTGTGTCTCTGCCTCTCTCTCTATCTCTTTGTGTGTGACTATCATAAAAAAAAAAAAAAAGAATGTGGAAGGTGCTGCATGGAAGGTGACAGCACCGAGAGCAGCTACAATGGGAAAAAGTACAAAGTGCATACCAGAAAAGCGTCCAACATTTTCCTTATTATGCTTTAGACAAAGTAACCAAAGTCTCAAAAGATTAATTAACTGTGAATTAGGCAAATGAGGGCAGATTAAGATGTTGGCCTACCAATCAAAATCCTTTCAATGATAAAGTGGTAATTTATTATTTCATTATGTACAGACTAACATCTTTTGTCTCAGGCTGGATGGAATATTCCTAGGTATGTGTAATGTTGGGCCTTACTTTCAAACGTACTAAATATCCTCCTGAAGTGCCCACTGCACTCCATGGAAAATTATTATATTAAAGCAAACACAGTTATATGGTAGAGTTGTAAACAATTGCTGGCGCATTTAAGATAAGTCAAAAGTCTTGAAAGCTATTTTTCTCTCGAGAATGCCAGTAGGTATTTTAAAATTACTGTCTGCCTTATTAACAGAAGTTTCAGTAAGGAAAAGAAAAAAATGATGAAAATTACTGTTCTCACTCCTACATAAATGGACTTGAGATGTATACTGCATTGAAGCCAGGTGTTAGATTCACTCACAGCCTTAGTTTAACTGTGAACCTGGCCTTCTTAGGTACGACACATATTAAGAAACATTTAGGTTGCTTCAAATGTTTCTTCCATTCTGGATTTAAGTACCTTCTAGGGAGAAAATAATTTTTTATTAGTGCATTCTTTTTTCTTTTTTTGAAAAAAAAGTGAATGGAATCTTCCTATAGCCTTTGTGTATGTTTGACATGCATTATGGTAGCTCCTTGAATAGATCCTTTTTATATTCTGTTATTTTTCTACTCAAACATGCATGAGCCATGATTCTGGGTTCTAGCTCTCTAGACATTGTTTGTACCAATATTTTATATCTCTCGAGGTATCCATCTATATTCCTTATGTTTTTTCTTCTATTTTTTTTTTTTTTGGTCATTTATCTGAGCCATCTTTCTCTTCCCTATTTTTCTGTCTCACTCTCTCCCTAACACACACACACACACACACACACACACACGCACACCCCTTTCTCTCTCCTTTTAACCTTTCCACTAAGTATTTCTCACATTTTACTCTTTATTTAATCATTGCCCAGAAGGAAAGTCAACATATTTATCAGATGGTACTATGATTTAGTGCTAACACTTCACACTTGATGAGTTCCTGAAGTTTTATAGAGATTTGGGCTGTGGTGGGTCAAGATTAAAGGATTGCTCTGGAAACCTGCTAGTTGCCTTCCAGGTATCAGCACATAATTCCTCCTATCTCCCTGGCTCCTGGTCCAGCTACTACCTTCAGAATATTTGATCTTTTGATATCATGTACATTGTGTGAAAGATGCTCTCCCATTGCCCCCATAAACACCTGTAATGGCAACCCAGCTTTGTAAAGATTTAATTTCCCTCATCCTTGCTTCTCAGCCATTTCATAGGAATCCATTACCTTGTGACCCTAAATAGGGTTGGCATAGAAACACTTGTTTCAGACTAATTCAGTAAGGCAACGACCACATAATTTTATTCTTGACTATCCTTCTGCTGATGTAGAGATTGTAGAAATCAGGAGATAGATGTGCAAATCACAGGACTGGACCTGGCTCAATCTTCTTCATGGAAGCTGATTTACTCAGGCCAAAACAAAATCATCTGTGCTGTGATATAATTGTATTGAGATAGAAAAAAATGTTTAAGCCTTTTTAAAATTTCTGGTGTGTATTCTTTTCATTTCACAGTTTTTTCATCCTGCAGACTGCTTAACAGATTGTATTGAGCCACATGTTGAGTACTATATTTATTACATTGGAACACTGAGAAACCTTACTGGATTTCAGTGAGGAAAAGAGTATATATAATTCACTGAAACACTAGAATAAAAATGACATTTTTTAACTAAAGCTTATTTTGCACAAAAGCAAACACCATCAAAATGATACATTTCTTGAATTCATCATATTAGAATATAAAAGCTATATATTCATTTGCAATTTTTATTGTTGTTATTCAGTTACAAATCCTGAAAATGTTAATCTGTTATACAAGTGGAAAACCTCTTAACATTTAACAGCCACTGGGATAATATAATTACATATATAAATCTACAGTCAATATTTTGCTTAATCCCCTTCTCATGTAGACAAAACTCTGAATTTTGATGTTGAAATATTTTAAGTATAAAATGGGATATGCTCTGATTCATTAAAGAATGACATCTGCTTGAGTACACACGGTCTACAGGTTGATTCAGAGAAAATATATCTGAATGAACAGAGGAAATAGGGATAGAGAACTTCCTAAACTGGAACAGATTTTTCTCCTCAGTGACTGTGTTGAAAGGGGAGATACCCAGCAGCTGATGGGATCATGCAGCTTCTAAGTTTGAAAAATTAAAAAAAAAAAAAAAGGCGTTATTGATCCTAACTTCATTTCTCTTTGTATCATCTGGTAATCTCTGAGTGGCTTGTTTGCTTATTTTGTCACAGTGCTATACGTTTTAATGGTAATTTCCTATTGTGTAAACTCCTCCTTACAGATGCTGCAGATGCAGGAAATGTTATCTTCCAGGGAGAAATTCTGGCAACATATATGTCCATTTGTGTTAAAAATGGAAGGAATTTAAGGAAGATTCTTTAGGCAGCAAAAGATTAAATGTTTTACATTTCTCAGTACTTCAGAAAATGCAGGCACTTGATTCTTTTCTATATAGTTTCTATAGACCCTTATTCCATTAATTGACTTCCTTCATCAGTATTCTAGAAATTAGCTATTTCTCTTGGTCCCAGATGCTTAAGACCCAAACCTGAAGCATAAAAACAAACACACAAAAGTGTGAATATCATCTTTTCATTGGTTTTACATCATTTCCTTTGTCATGTTGCATTCAGAAATATTGGAGCGAAAGTATAAACGTACATGATCAATGTTGTCTTTCCTTTGAAATGGCCCTTCTCACAGGAAGCGGGGGGACCACTGGGGGATGAACAAAAAAGCCTACGATTGATTCCAATTAATTTTGTCATTGATTTATTTTGTCACTATGTATTTAGCAAATATGGATGAAACTCTCTAAAGGAAATAAATGTTGCCAGAAGGCAGGAGATTAGCAGGCCCAGGAGCATTAATATTCTTCCCCATTTATCATTTTTAGAATGCACATGGAGGAGGTTGTGGGGAAATTTAATGAGTTAAAAATGGAAAGACATGAAGAAAATTAGTTCTGAAAATAGAAGTCATTAACCCTTTACTGTCTGTTTCTAGAAATAGTCAAAATCAGCACAAACCAACACATCATACTAACTTGGCTTTTTAGGTTAATTTTAGCATCATTTTCTTCATTCAACAGAAATGAATCAAGTACCTGTTACGTTCCAGACCCAAAGATAAGTATGCAGGATATACAGAAACTCAAGTTATAATTTTGTTAGTCTCATACTTAAACAAAAAGGATTTTGGCTATGAAACTATGAGCAACAAGCTTATTTTGCTTAGGGCCACAATGGGAAAAGCAATGTGTCTGTACTTTAATTAGGCAATAGAAATCCATGAGGCTGCCTTCATTTGACTTTCAGCTGTTTATTTTGCATCAGTAAAATCCATAGACTCTGAAGGAGAGCTCAACCATAATTAAAAGTGTTATTGAACTAAACACAATTACCAGTGTTTACCTCATTATATAATGCTGTTGGCACCAGAAGCAGAGTTCAAACTAGCTTTCTTTCTTGCATTCCTGTTAGACATAGTTTAAGAAATGTCTAATTCAATTTAGTAATGATAAGTACCAAAATCAAGTTTGGAAAAATTGCTGATGTGCAAATCCAGGCACGAGGACTGCTTCACTGCTTAGGTGCCATGCCAAGTTCCCTGGAAACCAGGAAAACACTTAGTTCAACTGAAATATGAAATATCCTTACATAACATTTTTTTTGTTTTTATTTTAATTCTAGTGTAGTTAACATACAGTGTTATGTTTGTCTCAGATGTACAATGCAGTGATTTCAGCAATCCCATATATTACTTAGTGCTCATCAAGAGGAGTGTATGTTTAATCCCCATCACTCTTCATCCATCCCCCCACCCATCACCCCTCTGGTAACCTTCAGTTTGTTGTTGTATAATTAAGAGTCTGTTTCTTGATTGTCTCTTTCTCTTTTTTTTTCCACTTTGCTTGCTTTGTTTTGTTTCTTAAATTCCACATATGAATGAAATTGTATGGTACGTGTCTACCTCTGACTGACTTATTTCACTTAGCATAATACTTTCTAGCTCCATCCATGTCATTGCAAATGGCAAGATTTCATTCTTTTTTGTCTGAATAATAGTCTATATATATATATTTTATTACATATATGTAGATGTAGGCATAGATACAGATATACACCGCATGTTCTTTTTTCATTCAACAATCAGTGTGCTTCCATAATTTGACTATTGTAGATTATGCTGCTATAAACATATGGGAGCATGTATCCTGTGAATTACTGTTTTTGTATCATTGCATAAATACCCAATAGTACAATTGCTGGATGACAGAGTAGTTGTATTTTTAATTTCTCAAGGAACCTCCATACTATTTTCCAGACTGGTTCCAGACTGGTTGCACCAGTTTGCATTCCCACCAACAGTGCAAGAGGGTTCCCCTTTCTCTGCATCCTCTTCAACATCTTTTGCTTCTTGTGTTATTGATTTTAGTCACTCTGACAGGAGTGAGATGATATTTCATGGTTGTTTTGATTTGCATTGCCCTGACGGTGAGTGATGTTGAAAGACTTTCCATGTATTGATCATCTGCATGTCTTCTTTGGGAAAATCTCTGTTCATATCTTCTGCCCAGTTTTAATTGAATTACTTGCTTTTTGTGTGTTGAATTTTACACGTTTTTATACATCTTAGATACTATCCCTTTATTAGATATTTCATTTGCAAATAAAATATCTCACATTCAGTAGGTTCCCTTTTAGTTTTGTTGATTGCTCCCTGAACTGAGCGGAAGCTTTTTTTATTTTGATGTAGTCCCAATGGTTTATTTTTGCCTTTGTTTCCCATGTATAAGGAGAACTGTCCACAAAAAATGTTATGGGAAATGTCAGAGAAGTTACTACCTGTGCCCTCCTCTAGGATTTTTATGGTTTCCGGTCTCACTTTTAGGTCTTTCACCAATTTTGGCTTTATTTTTCTGTATGGTGTAAGAGAGTGGTCCAGTTTCATTCTTTTGCATGCTGCTGTCCAGTTTTTTCAATACCGTTTGTTGAAGGCACTGTCTTTTTCCCATTGGATATTCTTTCCGGCTTTGTTAAAAATTAATTGGCCATGTACTTGTGGGTTTATTTCTGGACTCTCTATTCTATTCTATTGATCTATGTGTCTATTTTTGTGCCAGTACCATACTCTCTTGATTAATACAACTTCATAATATAACTTGAAGTCCAGAATTGTTTTAACTCCAGCTTTGCTTTTCTCTTTTTTTTTTTTTTTTTTTTTTTTTCAGCTTTGCTTTTCTTTTCAAGGTTGCTTGGCTATTGGAGGCCTTTTGTGGTTCCATATAAATTTTAGGATTGTTTATTCTAGTTCTGTGAAAAATGCCATTGGTATTTTGATAGGGATTTCACCAATGTGTAGATCCCTTTAGGTAGTCTAGACATTTTAATAATATCTGTTCTTCCATTCCATGAGCACAGGATGTCTTCCCACTTCTTTTTCTCATCTTCAAATTTTCAACAAAGTTCTACAGTTTTTAGATTATAATCTTTCAGCTCTTTCTTGAAGTTTCTTCTAGGTATGTTACTGTTTTCTGGTGCAATTATAAATGAGATTGTTTTCTTATTTTCTCTTTCTGCTGCTTCATTATCGTATAGAAATGCAATAGATTTCTGTACATTGATTTTGTATCTTGTTACTTTACTGAATTTATCAGTTCTAGCAGTTTCTTGGTGGAATCTTTTAGATTTTTTTATATAGTATCATTTCATCTGTGCATAGTGAAAGTTTTACTTCTTTCTTGCTGATTTGGTTTCCTTTTATTTCATTTTGTTGTCTGAATTCCCTGGGTAGGACTTCTAGTACTATGATGAATAGAAGTGGTGAGGGTGGACATCCTTATCTCGTTCCTGGTCTTAGGAGAAAAACTCAGTTTTTCCCCATTAAGGATAATGTTAGCTGTAGATTTTTATACGTGGTCTTTATTATGTGGTGATATGTTCCCTCTAAACCTTTGTTGAGAGTTTTTCCATGAATGGATGCTGTACTTCGTTGAATGGTTTTTCTGCATCTATTGAAGTGCCCGTACGGTTTTATCCTCTCTCTTATTGACATGATAAATCATGTGATTGATTTGTCAATAGTGAATCACCTTGCAGTCAAGGAATAAATCCCACTGGAGTCTGGTGAGTGATTTTTATTATTGAATTTCATTTGCAAATATTTTATTGAGAATTTTTGTGTCTATGTCACCAGGGATATTAGCCTTTTATAGTGGTATCTTATCTGGCTTGGGCATCAGGGTAATGGTGGCCTCATAGATAAGTTTGAAAGTTTTCTTTCTATTTCTATTTTTAGGGAATAATTTTAGAAGAATAGGTATTGCTACTTCATTAAATGGTGGAGTTTTCTTGTGAAGCCATCTGGTCTGGATTTTGTTTGCTGGGAGTTCTTTAATTACTGATTCAATTTATTTGCTGGTAATTAGTCTGTTCAAGTTTTCTATTTCTTCCTGTTTCAGTTTTGGTAGTTTATATATTTTATGTCTCTAGGAATTTATCCGTTTCTTCTAGCTTTTCTAATTGGTTGGCATGTAGTTATTTAATATATGTGCTGCTGAAGCAAACACTGGCATATAGTTTTTCATAATATTCTCTTATAATTATTTGTATTTCTGTGGTTCTGGCTATTATTTCTTCTCTCTGTGTGGTTTTTTTTTATTATTTATATCTTTTCTCTTTGTTATTGTTATGTCTAGCTAGAGGTTTAGCTAGATCAAATTTGTTGATCTGTTCTCAATTCATTAGTATGTTCTATTTTTTGTTTGTTTCTGTATCACTTATTTCTATTCCAATCTTTATTATTTCCTTCCATCTGGTGGTTTTAGGTTTTGTTTGTTATGCTTCTTCAAGCTTCCTAAGGTATAACTTTGATTTGTTTATTTCAGATTTTTCTTGCTTCTTGAGGTAAGTTTGTAATGGTATAAACTTCTCTCTTAGAACCACTTCTGCTGCATCTCAAAGATTTTGAGCTGTTGTTTTCATTTTCATTTGTTTCTATGTAGTTTTTTTTTTTTAATTTATTCTTTTATTTCCTGGTTGATCCATTCATTGCTTAGTAGCATGTTATTTAATCTCCACGTATTTGTGATCTTTCCAAATTTATTCTCATGGGGTACTTCTAATTTCATAGCATTCTGATCAGGAAAGTTTCATAGTATGGCATCAGTCTTCATGAATGTATTGAGACTTGTTTTGTGGCCTAATACATGATCTATTCTGGTGAATGTTTCAATGCACTCAAAAGGAAGGTGTGTTCTGCTGTTTTAAGATGGGATATTCTGAATATATATTTAAATCCATCTGTTTATGTGTGTTATTCAAAGCCATTGCCTCCTTATTGATTTTCTGTTTAGGTAATCTGTCCATTGATGTAAGTGGATTGTTAAAGTTCTCTACTATTATTGCATTATTATCAATTAGTTCCTTTATGTTTGTTGTTTTACATATTTGAGTGTTTTCATATTGGATACACAAATATTTATAATTATTATATCACCTTGTTGAATTGTCCCCTTTATGATTAGATAGTCTCCTTTTCTCTTATTAGAGTCTGTTTAAAGTCTATTTTGTATTAAAGTCTACCATATCTAATATAAGAACTGTTAGTGTAGCTTTCTTTTGTCATCCATTTACACGATAGATGTTTCTCTATTGCCTTACTTTCAATCCGTAATTGTCTCAGGTCTAAAATGAGTCTCCTGTAAGAAGCATAGGGATGCTTTTATTATTATTATTATTATTATTATTATTATTAATTATTTATTTTTTTAATCCATTATGTCACCAACCCATTCTAGGTCTATTGATTGGACCATTTGATCAATTTACATTCAAAGCAATTTTTGATGGATGCATATTTATTGTGATTTTATTATTTGTTTTGTGGTTGTTCCTGAAGGTTTTCTCTGATACCTTCTTGTCTTTCTTTCATGGTTTACTGATCTTCTTTAGTGATATATTTCAATTTTTTTTCTTTATTCCTTGTATATTTATTAGTGGTTCATGTTTTGTGGTTATAATTAAGTTTATATAATAACATCATTTGCATATAGGGGTCTATATTGATGGGCATTTCAGTTTCAACCCATTCCTTACTCCTCTCCTACCCATGTTTTAGATATATGTTGTCATATCTTACATCCTGTTATTTGTGAAGTCTTTTTTTTTAATAGAAATACTCATTTTTATAGTTTTGTGTTTTCTACTTTGATGCTGTCACTTTTTGGTCTTTCCACTCAAAAAGTCCCATTTACTTGCTAAAGACTATGGTTGGGGGCAGCCCGGGTGGCTCAGCCCAGGGCCTGATCCTGGAGACCCGGGATTGAGTCCCCAACAGGCTCCCTGAATGGAGCCTGCTTCCCCCTCTGCCTGTGTCTCTGCCTCTCTCTTTCTGTGTCTCTCATGAATAAATAAATAAAATCTTAAAAAAAAAAAAAAAGAAAAGAAACTAGTTGGCTTAATGATCATGAACTGCTTGACTTCATCTTTATTATTTTTTTTTCTTTTTGGTCTGGGAAATTATCACCTCCCCGCCACCCCATCTTTATCTATCTATCTATCTATCTATCTATCTATCTATCTATCTTTTTCTCTTCTATTTGAGTGTAGATTATTCTTAGCTGCAGATTTTCCCATTCAGCACTTTGGATATACCATACTACTCTTTTCTGAATGGAAAGTTTCTGCTGAAAAATTCCTTGCAAGACCTAATGAGATCTCCCTTGTATGTTACTATGATCTTTTTCTCTTGCTGCTTTAAATTTTTTTCTTTATTAATATATTTTGTCAATGTAATTTCAACGTCTTGGCATAGATCTACTTTTCTTGATTTTGTTAAAAGTTATCTGTGCCTTCTGGATTTGGATATCTGCTACATTCCCTAGATTAAGGGAGTTTTCAGCTATTATTTCTTCATATAAATTCTCAACCCCTTTTCTCTCTTCTTTGGAACTCCAGTAATACAAATGTTATTTCCCTTGATGAAGTCACTGAGTTCCCTAAATCTAATCTCATTTTGCATAATTTTTTTTTTATCTCTATTATTCAGCTTGTTTACTTTCCATTACTCTGTCTTCTGGATCCTTAATTTCTTCCTCTGCATTTCCAACCTGCTGTTCATCCCGTTAATTGTGTCTTTCATTTCATTTATTGAGTCCTTTATCTATATCTGTGTTAAAGGTCTCACTCTTCTAAGGTCCAGCAAGTATCCTTATGATCATTACCTTAAATAATCAATCAGGCATATTATTTATATCTGTTTCACTTACATCTCTGGCCATGCCTTGTCCTATTCTTTAATTTGGGACAATTTTTTCTGTCTTCTCATTTTGTGTAAGTCTTTGTTCTCGTGTCTGTGAAGCCAAGCTATTTTTCCTGTTTTTGAGGGTAATGAACCTGTAGCACCCTGCATGTAGTGACTCCTTTTTCTCAGGGTCTGGTGCTTCAACGAGTGTCTCCAATGTTTGCTCTGTGAACTCTGCTTTTGCATCCTAGCCACTTTATCCTTCAGCCCAGTCATCTGCAGAAGCTCTTTTTGTCTGCTCTGGAAAGTTTTTGGTTCTTGGCTTGCATGTGGTACATGTTAACTATGTGTGCTCTGGTCTGCTTGTGCAATAAGAACTTCACCTCTGATGCCAGAACTGAGGCTCTGCAAAACTCCTGAGTCAGGAGATGCACTATTGGTAAGGGTTTTGACCAGTCGTCTATGAAAGAGGGCCCGCTATGCTGGGACTGGGACAAGTGTGACTGGGAAGGGCAGTTCACCAAAATGTGGGGGGATCAGGGTTTGGTGTAAGCAAGTTAGATAGTGAATGTTGGCACTGTTCTGGTTCCTGCAGGTAGGTCTGTGTTTGTGCTGAGGGTTGAGGGAATGAAATAACACCTCCCAGGTCCTTTGTTTCCAGGGAGGTATCTCCTTGAATGCTGCTTATCTGGGATATCCTATGAGATGAGCAAATAGCCTCCTAACTGTGCTCATCAGGCATTCTTCAGATCACTGTTGACACAGAGTATGTCCACGGGCTGTTTTCCCTGACTTCTCTCCAAAAGTAGCTGCAATACCTCTGGGTTCTCCCTGAGTCAAGCGCCCCATCCTTTAAAACTCCAGGCTTTAAGTCCTGTTGGTTGCAAGAAATCATGAAATTCGGCCCCTCTCATTTTCAATACCTATTGCTATGGGGATTCATCTTCTCTGTGTGGGCCCTGTGCTAGTCTGTCTCTTACTCTTTTCCATGTACCACAGGTCCCAGTGATCTCTTTCAGAAGCCATGCTCTCTTTCTCTCCCAAGCCACATCTCTGCCCTTTCTACTCTCTTTGATGTAGCTTCTTCTCTACAGTTGTGGAGTTTCCCTTCACTCTTCAGGTTGTGGAGTTTCCCTTCACTCTTCAGGTTGTTTTCTAAGGTATTTAGAATGAATTGATAGTTATTTAGTTGTATTTATGAGATGGGGCAAGCCTAAGGTCCTGTACTGTGCCACTTCTTCTAGATAATATTTTAATTAGGGGTTATCACTCCTGAAGGCTTATATTTGCACTGCAATTTTCCTATGATACACAAAGAGATTTATCACTAATAGTAAAGTAAGGCACATAATATAAGTCCCTCATTTTGTTAATATAATTATAAGGCAAATATGAATTTCATCAAAAGGAAAATATCTGAGTAAAATGAACACGATAGAAAAGATAAGAGTTGCTTATTTTTCTTAATCAAATTAAATAAAAATGTAAAGTTGTATTTAACGTATCGGGTATCACATATGTCGAATGGTAATAGCAAAGTATTTAGTGAGGATGGAATAATAATGTTCTGATTAAGTATTTTGTGGATTCTTAGAAAAAAGTAATAAAATTTATGTATAAATTAAGTTCATTTTATTAGGACATCTTCCATATTCTTTTAACTGCTCTAACACTTTACAGTGTTGCATTTCTCTACCTGCTGTGGCCCATTTGGAGTCATGGAATGCCCCACCACTTCCCTATTATGAGCCAGGTAAATACCTACTGAAAGTTATCTTTACTACATATAGCTCTAAAAGAATCTCCTCTATAAAGAATATTTTCTCCCCCTTAACAATGTTAATCATTCCTTCCTTCAGACAAAATTAAGTTTTTTACTTAATTTTGGTAATTTTACCTGTAGAATTTTAATTCAATTATTATTATTACTATTATTATTATTATTATTATTATTATTATTATGTCTTCCACTAGTTGTAAAACCCTTGAATTCCAAGAATATATGTTTTCTTTGTACTGTGGCACCTACTGCTTTTAGGCATATAACTTAATACATTTCAGTGAATGAATAAATTAGGCTATATTCAGTTAAGATTATTAAACTATAATAAGTTATTAAATACTAAGTTAAAGGTTGACATTTAAAAACTTAGAATTTTGGGGCAGCCCTGGTGGCTTAGTGGTTTAGCGCCACCTTCAGCCCTGATCCTGGAGGCCCGAAGTTCCACGTCAAGCTCCTTGCATGGAGCCTGCTTCTCCCTCTGCCTCTCTCTCTCTCTCTCTCTCTCTCTCTGTGTCTCTCGTGAATAAATAAATAAAATATCTAAAAAATAAATAAAAATAAATAAAATCTTAGAATTTTTTGGGGACGACTAAGGCAGCTGAGTACTGAGGTAAAATTATTATATAATATGAAAAGTACATAATTACACAAAAATCTCCCTCTACCTCAAAGTAAGCAAACAAACAAAACAAGTGATAATATCTTTTACTGTGTGTCTGTAAATTTCACACTGTGCCTTGAAAAATTATTTGGGACTTTTTGTTATAAAAAACACCATGAAAATGGCTATTTCTTCAAGGTCGGCTTCATTTTCAATAGCTCAGTCATTATAAAGATGAGACCTGGGGTACTTTTCATTTTAGAGAATTAGAAGTAATCTAGGAAATAATCCCCACTCATATGCTTAATTTTGGTTGTTGGAACTATTTCTGTAATTATAATAAAACTTTTGTAACTCTCCCTTTTCCTACCTGAAACCTACATATAAATCATCCCTAAACTTGATCAGTCTTTTCCCTTCATTTATCTTGAATCTAATCTATTCATTTTTTGTCCCAAGACTGATTGCTTCCACCCAGACCAGCATCCTTTCTTGCCTGAGTCATTTCAATAGTATCTTCACTGTTATATCTGCCTCCATATTCTGCTCCACAAGGTCAAGGTCTGAACCATCACCAGCATTCTCATGAGTTTTATACAACCCCAATCTGGCCATGCCTCTTCAGTGTCAGGAACCTCAAGAGCAGATCTCATGTGGTTCCTTAAACAATCAATTCTTGCTTGAATGAACCATTCATCTTCACTGTTCCTCCTCTCAATACATAATTTATCCATTTTTTAAAAGATTTTATTTATTTATTAATGAAACAGAGAGAGAGAGAGACAGACAGACAGAGATAGAGACATAGGCAGAGAGAGAAGCAGGCTCCATGCAGGGAGCCTGATGTGGGACTCGATCCCAAAGCTCTAGGTTCATGCCCTGGGCCAATTGCTGAGCCACCTAGGTACCCCAACATAATTTATCCTTGTCTTCTTTTCTTTCCCTCAATGTGCATTTCAGTTGTTTCCTCCCCAAATAATACTTCCCAGCACCTCTCACAAAATTGAGCATATCATTTTCTCCAATATTAATGCATTATAATCTCCCCACTTAATTTGGAATTCCCTGAGGGTAGATAAGGCATGGGTATCTGTCTCATCATTAGTGCTGGACATACTTTCTTGCACATCGTAGTCACAATCAGTTAGTGCAATATGAATAAATGCTCATGCACACGCAAACACAATTACGTAATTTAAATAATTTTATTCAACAACTAACAACTATTATGTATCTGTCAGTTTTTTAGGTACTGGCAAAGCAGTAATGGACAAAATAGACAACGATCCCTGCTCTTACATAAAAATGGTACTTACATAAAAATGAAATTCAAAAGTGATATATACAATATTAGCAATATATATGATTAATATAAGTATAAGCTCTAAGATCTCCATAGATATTTTAGAAACAGCAACTAAGTATCGATGATTCCATTAATAAATATATATTAATTTAAGAATTATGCCTGCAGTAATGTTCTATGAGTGCTTAAAAAGGTATGTTAGAAAGTTATTCCTGTACTGTGGGATTGCTTTACCTACATTAGGGCTTATGCTTTTCATGTTGGCTCCAGAATACAGTTTAACAATCTATTGAATCAAAACTTGATTTATATATGGAAATATTTTATTACCTGATATATGTCTCCATGGAGTGTAAGCATATGAAATTCAGGGTTTGGATACTCCATGGATTTTCTAAGATTTTTCAAGCTGTTTCAATGTCATTGGACGTTATTAATAAGGACTGAGCAGTCCTTCATGCATGACTATAATTTGTTTCATGTGCAGGTAAATCATACTCTTGAATATGTTAGGCCAGAAATCAAAATGGATTTGACTTCCCTGGCTCCCAAAAGAATCAATATTTCTTCAGACATTTTATCATTTCTGTGCTTTTGATTCATCTTACCATTGTTTATACCTCCAACCATATTTACTAAATATCTTCTAGATGGCTGTCCCTGTGATAATTGCTCTATCTGATAAAGAAAATAAAAAAGTTTATGAACAAAAGAAGAAGACAGTAAACAAATCCACAAGATATTGGGTTTACTATATTGTAAGTGGATAGCTATATATTGAGATAAGATCTATAAAGTATAAACAGAATTCTAATCAGTTTAATGGATGTTTCAGGGGTGGTTTAATTAAGTGATAGGAACTAAGATATAAAAAGATTTATTAGAGGATAAAATGGTATTGTTAGAAAAGAGGAGGAAGTATAAATAACATTTGCTATGGACAGAGAAAGCAACTGGCAGAGTGCACATGTTACTTTTAAAGAACAAAAAAAGAGACATAGATATATTTATGGAGTTTAGTTAAAGATATAGTCATGGCTAAGTGTACAGAACCTGAAGCCTTCTATAAACTACTTTGACCTTATACTTAATCAAATGATAAACCACCAAGAGGTCCTAAGAAAGATGGGGATATGTGTCTTGCTTCAAGCTCTCTCTCACTTTAAATAAATTAAAAGAATAAAAAGGGACACAGCTGAAAAACAATTGAAAGGTCATTGCAGTATTCCAGGCTGGAGATAAAAGTAGATTGGACAAAGATGGCATCATTATATATGGAAGGAAGCAAATATAACTAGGAAAATGTAGTAGATAAAATCTGGAGAACTCACTTAAATATGGGGATACCAAGTGAAGGAGAGAGATAACTCCCAGAGACTTGCTTAACCCAACGGATAGATGATGGTACCATTCACTGAGATGTCAGTCATATTCACTTTATGTGTTAATAACTATTATAACATAACTATTATGTCTAACATATTATAACTAATATGTTAGACATATTCACTTTCATATTGTTGAATAAACAATCACTGATATGTATTGGTAACACAGAAAACTTTGCTGGAGATACAAATTTCGGTGTCATGTGCATAAAGTTGAATGTATGTGTATATATACATATACATGCATATATATTTTTTCAAGCATGCTAATTGGGTTTAAGACTAAACAATATTACATTGCCAAAATGAAAAGCTGTGTGCAGAGATAATTCCCCAAATCCTAGCCTCATGGCAACCAGTGAAGCTAACAAACCAATAACTTGAGGAAATAGGCACAAGAAATCTTTCTGGGTACATTAAAAATATGAATAAACTATATTTTCAGCTTGATGCTTCACTGCTCAAAAATGCCATCTGTTCTGCAAAGCCTGTGATATAAAATCATAACCCTTTACACTGTCAGTGAAAGCCCTGTACAACCTGGTACTGGCTGAATTCCAATAATATTGAGCACTGCCTAATGCTCCCTCTCAGGTCTTGACGCAATTCATATTACCTCCTTTCTGTTTTCCAACACCAAGTCTCTGGCTTTAGTGTATTTCTTATTCCTCTCCATCAACAGAAAGGCTGAATTTTAAGAGAACAGCTTCAGTACTACCTTTTTCAAGGTATTTTTTTTCCCTTAAACTCCCACACATCTCTACCCACCCCTAACCTACATAGATCACAGTCATCTCCAAATTCCCAGGAGTCATATTGATTTTGCTACTTTTTTAGTTGTTAGAAATATTTTCTCAACATAATTTTTAAATTATTTTATAAAATGTATATTAATAGGTTATCACGAGCAGATATTCACAAAAATTTGTAATACTTTTTCATTATTTTATACACAACCCTCATTTTATAGTCCACAACTGTATAAAACATTTATAATCTAAAAATTAAGACACTAAATAGAACCAGAGAGAGTAAAACAGAAATTAGGAGAAAGCACAATTCATCCTTTCATAGAATCTCTGTAACTCATAGCACAACCCATGAACAGAGCAGGTTATACACATAGCCATCTACTCAGAATATGCACTGGGACTTGTGAGGTGTTTTAAACAGCCCAGACATCTCTACTTCAGTAGTTTTCATGACTATGGAAGTAATTGCCTTTTCCTCTTTGGTTACAAGATGACATAGCTGATGAAGTAGAGCGGATATTTGATACCAAATGGTTCTATAGGTGATTTTTCTTATGTTTATGTAGTTGTCAATTCCCTTAGAGGGAAATCCTCAGAGGTAATACAAAGGGGTTTTGATAGTTGGCCCATAATCATTGTAGAAATATTTGTCACATGCCCTACAGACTTGTTTAGAGTAATAAAAATGCTTCTGGTTCTACTTCACAGATTCTAGGAAAGAGCAAACCTTATAGTGCACCAGGGATTTACCATCAAGATTGCCAAATATGATGTAAATTTTGCTGACCATTTCTGGATGAAATTCTAACATTTTGAATGTCCTGAACTCCTAAAACACCCTTTCACTAAAATGAATCTTCATGAAATAATCCATATCTTTGAATAAAATTTTAATTAAAGTTAGGCAGAAATGTGACTGAAATGATCAGCTGTACAAGATGCTAGCAGTTACTTTCTTTAAAACACAGGAAGTCAAAGCTCTCTGCACGCATATAGGACACAAAATATGTTTCAAGCTTTTTTTTAAGCCCTGCATTACAACTAATGGTTCTGTATTTTTAAAAATCCATCAACAACATGAAAGCCATAAGTACTATGTGAATGTGAAGATAGAAAACGATCCTGTTGTGTGTGATATATATGGACTCTAATGATGATGTAGATTAAAATAAAAATTTTTTTTTCCAGGATTCAAAAATTTATGTTTTTTTTTTCCTCCAAGTTCAATTAATGTACTTTTTCTCATTCACTACTCCACTGGGTTTCTCTCTACCAAACACCCATCACCAAGGCCCTCAAAGCAGTTACAATATTTAAATAATCCCTTACTAAACAACGGTTCATTGAAATTTTCCTCAGATATTTTGCTAGGACCACCCTGAATCTTCCAAAAATGCAGTAATTCAAAGATTCACATGGTGTGTTTCTCAGCCAGGAGCCTCCAAAGACTTGCTTCTACATTCAGGTCCTGCATCCCTTCTGATTTAGAAGTGTCCCTGCCATTCCAAGTAGCATTTCAAATATCAACACTCTTCCTCCAACTGCTGCTGGAATTATATTTCAAAATGGCAGCTTTAATCTGTTTGTCTTGCTCAATCACCTGAATATATTCAAAGGTATTTTGAATAGCAATTCAATTTAAATGGTATAATAACTGAAAAAGTGTCAAACATAAAATGTGCCCTTACTCTCACTAATTCTAAGTTAAAGGGATACATTTTTTTTCAGGAACTTAAAAAGGAGGAAAAGATGATTACCCTCCTGTATTAAAATGCAAATTTAAAACAATGTAAATTAGTGGACAAAAATGAAAGAAAAAAAACACCGTGAAAGATTAAATAATTCAGAAGATACTACAAATTGAGTACATTAATAATGTACTCATGTACATATCTAAGGTAAGAATATATGCATCAGAAATATGGGAGATTTGTAATCTTTAGAGCTATGAACAAACAAAATTTTTGAAAAAATTATGTCCAAGAGAAATAAATTTTAGTGAAGTTCAAATATTTACCTCTTGAAAGAAAAGAGAAAGAAAAGAAATATATTTATTTGCATTGTTAGAACTGGATGTATTTATTTATTTTTAAAGATTTTCTTTACTTATTTGACAGAGAGAGAAAGCACAAGCAGGGGCAGCAGTAGAGGGAGAAGGAGAAGCAGACTCCCTGATGAGCAGGAGCTCAACGCAGGACTCTATCCCAAGGACCCTGAGATCATGACCTGAGCAGATGCTTAAGTGACTGACCCACCCGGTACCCCAGAACTGGATGTCTTTACACAATCAAATTCAAATTATTTCATAACTATATTTCATTGTCCTCAACAAATATGCATATTACATAAAATATAAATTATATTAATATATAATTATATGGTCATATAAAATATTATCTATCATATATATGCATCAGGATATTTTTCTAATTATAACTATTTCAGCTTCTCATAAGAGGAGAGAATTCACTGGCCACTCAAGTTTGGCAGCCATTTCTCATTGGAAATTAAAAAGTTGTTATGCAACTTGCCCTATATGTTGGCTATAGCAAGAGAATGAACTGATCTTGATAATGTGAGTATTCTGGCTCTTTGACAGATAAATTATTCATTATGAATTAATGTCAGAACAGTGGGTCAGACAGCTTTTTAGTGATCCAAACTCAAATTGCTGACAAATGAAGTTCCTTGTTCTTTCAAGCCTGAAGTTCAAAGTTTTGAAAACATAATGAGCATTTCTACGTGTGGTCACTTTGGAAGCAGCTTTTTAACTTTCCTTGGAGGGCACACCCAGCTCTACCAGAAAAGCAAAAATTTTCTTCTCCATTATAAAATAGCACATTATAAATATGACCACCTATTTGTTTCAACCTCATCAGGCTTGATGGTTCCTTGGGCATTCAGGCACTCAGAAGTTTCTTCGCTCAGTAGTGGGTAATCATTGGCCCTAAAATAAATGCCTAAACAAACCCACCTGTCAAATATCAAAAGCCAACCCTAAGGGATCAAACTGCTTCCAACAAATTTAACTGTGCTGTATGAAAAAAACGCAAGAATATTACAAGAAGACAAATTGTACAGCATCAAAAAAGTAAAATGCACAATGCCTGCCATCAAATCAAACATTACCAGACATGCATAGAAGGAAAACCATATCACACATTAAGAGAGGAAAGCCAATCAATCTGAGCTGATCCAAAACTGACACAAATGTGAGATTTAGCAGAAAGAAACATTAAAATGGTTGTTATAAATCTATTGCTTGTGTTCAAATATTACAAAGAAACAGAAAAAATATTTTAAAGATGAGCCTGATAGTACTTCTAGACAAGAAAACTACAATGTCTGAGAGGTGAAAATTATAGTGCACAAGATTAATGTCAGATTAATGGCAGCTGTAGAAGAGAATAATCATAAACTTAAAGATATATCAACAGAAACTATCCAACATAAAGCAGAGAGAGGAAATCAAATTCAAACAAGTGAAAAGATTTTCCATGAGCTGTAAAAATGATTAAAGGGCCTTATAAATGAATAATTTGAATCTCAAGAATGGGAGTTGGGACAGAAAATATAAAGAAATGTTTGGGCAAACCTTCCAAATTTGTTAAAAAAAATTAACCTCAGATTCAAGAAGTTCCACAGAGCCCAAGCACAAAAAATATGAATAGAACTGCACTAAAGGCACATATGCTCAAAATAATAAGATAATAATCTCAAAATTGTGGAGGGGCCATCACACAGAGAGGAACAAAGATGTGGATGAGAAAAGAAATGTCTTACTGGAGGCAATGTTAGTGAGAAAGTGAGTAGAATCCTAAAAATATTGAGAAAAAAACAAAAACAAACTGTAAATCTAGTACTTGATATACAAAGATAATATCTCTCAAAAATGATGATAAAATAATTTTTCAGACTTACTAGCCCAAGAGAATATATATTACCAGTACAAATGCTCCATAAGGAATGTTCTAAAAAATTATTTCAGGGAAAAGAAAATTATACCACGTGAAAATCAAGAACTATATTAAGGAATAGATATATATATAAAAAATATTTCCTCTGGAATTTAAATATTTTAAAATATAATTGACTAATTAAAAACATAACAATGTGTAGGAGGTTTGTAACATATAAATAAGTAAATCACATGGAAATAGCAGCACAAAGTGTGAAAGGAGAGAGATGGAAGTACAGTTTTAAAGGTTTTTATACTATATGTGAAACACACATAGAGGTGGACAGGATAAACCTTTTATTAAAAGAGCTAAAGACAGATGCGTGGGTGGCTCAGTGGTTGAGCGTCTGCCTTTGACTCAAGGCGTGATCCTGGGGGATCCAGTCCCACATCAGGCTCCCCGAAGGGAGCCTGCATCTGCCTTTGCTTGTGCCTCTGCCTCTCTCTCTATGTGTCTCATGAATAAATAAATAAAATCTTAAAAAAAAAGAGCTAAAGGTAATTATCCAATAAGAGAAATAAAATGAAAAAATCAAATAGGCTCATTAATTAAAAAAAGAAAGAACTGGGGACAAAGAACAGATAGGAAAAAGAAAACTAGTAAAACAATAATAGACACACTTAATCATTTAATTACTCACCTTAAATACAAAGAATAATATTTCTCCAATTAGAAGATAGATGGAATAAATAGCAATGTTCAAATATACTCTGCTTATAAGAGACACATGTTAAATTTAAAGACATAAACAGGTTAAAAGTAAGAGCTATTACTCTGTTGTACACCTGAAACTAATGTCACCTTGTATGTCAACTATAATTTGATAATAAATACAAAAAGTAGCAGCTTAGAAAATATTCATTGGTAACACTAATTAAAAGGTAGTGGGACATATATATTAGGGTGACCATCACCGAAAAATAAAACAAACAAAAACAGATGATAATGTTAACAAGGTTGTGGAAAAACAGGAACCTTGTACATTGCTGGTTAGGAATGTAAAATACTGCAGCCACTATGGGATACAGTTTATTTCTCAAATAAATAAGCATAGAATTACCATATGATCCAGCAATTCTCCACTTCTGGGTAGATGTCCAAAGAATTAAAAGCAGGGACTTTAACAGATATTTGTACATTCATGTTCTTAACAATATTATTCAAAATAACCAAAATTGTAGAAGGAATACATGTGTCATCCACAGAATAATGGATAAACAAAATGTGTAACACACATAAAATAGAAAGTTATAAAAAAAATAGAAAGTTATTCAACCTTATAGAAGAAGGGTAATTTTGACACATGCTACAAAAGAGATGAAACTTGAGGACATTCTGTTAAGTGAAATAAGCCAATAACAAAAAAACAAACACTGTATCATTCTACCTATGATTTTCCTAGAGTAGTCCCAAACCTAGAGAGAGAAAGTAGAACTGTGTTTGCCAGGGGCTGGAGGAGGAGGAATGGGAAATTATTGCTAAAGGGGCCAGAGTTCTAGTAGGGAAAGATTAATAAATTTCTGAAGATGAATGGAGGTGATGGTTGCACAACAATGTGGATGTGATTAATGCCACTTAACCATACACTTAAGAATGGTTAAAATGGTAAATTATATCATATGTATATTTTCACACAGTAAAAAATAAATCAGGGTGGCTATGATAATATTGAACAAAGTACATTCAGGAGCACAGAAAATTATCAAGAATAAAGAAGGACATTCCATGAAGGTAATAAATCAATTCATCAAGAAGATGTAGTTTGGATACCTTGCACCAAAATGTCAATATTTATGAGACAAAAACTGAAAAAATAACTAGAAAAATCTGGGGATCCCTGGGTGGTGCAGCGGTTTGGCGCTTGCCTTTGGCCCAGGGTGCGATCCTGGAGACCCGGGATCGAATCCCACATCGGGCTCCCGGTGCTTGGAGCCTGCTTCTCCCTCTGCCTGTGTCTCTGCCTCTCTCTCTCTCTATCTGTGACTATCATAAATAAATAAAAAAAAAATTAAAAATAACTAGAAAAATCTGCAAGTGTAACTGCGATTTCAACAACAATTTCTCAATAATCAATAGGTTACAGAGACACAAGAAATATTTTATGTAATTGACATAAATCATCCCACTCTAACATAATTTTTCAATGAGGATGAATATGAGTTATTTACCAAGATACATCAAATCCTCTGCTATAAATCAAATATTAATAAATTTAAATACATTTAGGTAAATAAAATGTATTTGTTGACCACTATTAATTCTCTGACCACAATTAATTTAATTTAGTAATAGAAATTTAACTAACTTAAATTTAGTAATTTAACTTAGTAATAGAAAGATATCTGTAAAATCCCTAAATGTTTAAAACTAAATAGCACACTCCTAAATAATGTTGGGTTAAAGAAGAATAATAGATTAGAAATAATTAAATAATTGGAATAGAATTAGAATAGATAAAATAAATAGGATACAATAATTAGAATAATAATTTCTAATTAAACCAAAATGTTTTAAAAATTACCATAAAAAAATTACCATAACATGTGGAATGCTGTTAAAGTAGCATTTGGGAAAAAGAATAGCATTGGATATGTAATTCAAAGGAAGACAGCTCAAGTCAACTCAGATTTTACCTGAAAACAAATATTTTAGAAAAAAAATAAAACCACTAAATCCAAAATAAGGAGAAACAATGAAGGAAAATTAAGATGGGTGCGAAAGGTCAGGATTGCTAAGTTCTCTATGTGTGTCATGACCTACACTCTTCCTTGTTTGGTTTTAAAACTTTCCATCTGATGTCAAATAACCCTCCATCAGCCACAATAACTAAACATTTTGGTTTAATTAGAAATTATTATTCTAATTATTGTATCCTATTTATTTTATCTATTCTAATTCTATTCCAATAATAATAACTCACAACCTGCAATAGTTTTGATGCCCATTTTCACCAGCAAACCTTAGCTATTTTTTCAAGGAAAAGAGTATATTTTGTTATAGTATTTATGTATTAAACACTTAACATGCACAAAACTGTGTATTTAACATGCATAAACATCTCTTTAAATTGTACTAATTACATATTGTTTTAATGTGTCCATGATTCATCTCTGTCTTTTTTTTTTTTTTTTTGAGTTGAGAGAAACTAACACCATTCATTTCATTAACAATGTAGATTGGATCGCACAATTTTTCATAACATGGTAAATTTTACGGAAACATATAGTGCATTATGGCAGGATCTGCTATAGATCCATAGAAGCAGAGCACTCCCTTGTCAAAACTAGAAAGAATGAACTATTAGTATGTGAAGTCATTACTACTCAGACCATGGGTAGCAAAAAGATAATAAAAGACTGTTATGTACAACTCCATGCCCACAAATTTGATAACATCGATAACTCCAGCTTTATTTTTGTTAAAATTAATAAGGTCTATATCCCTTTACTTTTCATATCTAGGTATTTACATTCAATGTGGATTTCTTGGAGGCAGTGTAAAGTTGTCTTGTAGTTTTATATACTGTAAATCTTTTAATTGGTGTATTTCAACATTCACATTCAAATTATTACTAAGTTGGATTGATATTTACCAAGTTTATATCTGTTATCTGTTTGCTGAAGCTGTTTTTGGTTCTTTTTAAGAATTTCTCTCTTACTCTCCTTACTTGCTTATTTTTAATTGTGTTATATGTTAACATATAATTTGCCGTCTTGACCATTCCTTTTAAATTTTTTTCTATTTTTTAAAAGATTTTATTTATTAAGTATGTATGTATGTATTTATTTAAGAGAGAGAGAGAGAGAGAATGTGCAAGCAGGGAGGAGGGACAGAGACGTAGAATCTCAAGCAGACTCTGCACTGAGCATGGAGCCCAACTCAGGGCTCAATCTCACAACCCTGAGATGAAGCATGAGTCGGCTGCTCACCTAACTGAGCCACCCAGGCACCCCCCATCTTGACCATTCCTGAGGGTACAGTTCAGGGGTATTAAGCACATTCACACTGTTGTGTAGCCATCAGCACTATCCATCTTTAAAACTCTTTCATCTTGCAGTGATGAAACTTTGAACCTATTAAATGACAACTCCACGCTCCTCATTCCCCGTTAGCTCCTGGCCCGCAGCATTCTACTTTCTGACTATAGATTTGATAACTCCACATATGTCATATAAGTGGAATCATGCAGCACTTGTCTGTTTGTGACTGGCTCCTTTCATTTAGCATAATGTCTCCAAGATCAATCCATATCATAGTATGTGTAAAATTTCTTTCCTTTTTCAGGTTGAATAATATTCATTTTATGTATATATGCTTTATCTGGTTTTATTTTATTTTATTTATTTATTTTTTTATCTGGTTTTAATTGAGCATTTTATAAGATCCAGTTTTCTCTCCCTATACACTGTTTTTCTTAACAGAAACAGTGGTTGCTAAGACTTGTCAAGTCACATTTACAACTAATATAAATCCACTTTCAAAAAAATCATACCACTTCTTGTTTATTACAAATACCATGTCACAGGGGATCCCTGGATGGCTCAGTGGTTTAGTGCCTGCCTTTGGCCCAGGGTGTGCTACTGGAGACCCGGGTTTGAGTTCTGCATTGGGCTCCTGCATGGAGCCTGCTTCTTCCTCTGCCTGTGTCTCTGCCCCTCTCTCTCTGTCTCTCATGAATGAATAAATAAAATCTTAAAAAAAAAAATACCATGTCACAGAATATCCCCAATCCTTCCTCCTATTCCTTATGATATTGCTGTCATTCATTTCACTTAGCTGTATGTAATCACCCAATACATTGCTATAATTATTTATTTTCATCTATTTCATGAACTATGATATTTTATTTTATGTTTATTTATAATACTCTGATGGTCTTCTTTTTTTTTTTTTAATGTGGGTCCAATTTATGTCCTATTATCATCGTCCTTCTCTGTGAAGAGCTTATTTTAACATTTCTTGAAATGGGGGTCTACTGACAACAAATTTCCTCAGTTTTTGCTTGTTTGAGGAATGTTTATGTCTACCTTTGAAAGATAATTTCACTGTACACATATCTGTTTTCCTTTTTTTTTCTCTTTGCTTTCTTTCAACACTTTAAATACTTTCCACTTTCATCCATTTTCCATGGTTCTTAAAGACCAGTGTAGAATCCAAAGTAATTATTCTTATCCTTATTACTTCATAGGTAAGAGTTTTGTTTTGTTTTCTGGCTTCCTTCAAGACTTTCTCATTCATCGTCTTTGGCTTTCTGCAGTTTGAAAGAAAAATATAACTAGGTGGATTTTTTTTTATTGTGCTTAGTGTGCTCCATGTACCTTAATCACTGCTTATATTATCCATTTGTTCTTGCATGTTGTCTATTTTTTTCTATTAGAGTCATTAACATATTAATTTAATTATGTTAAATTTCATATCTTAATAATTCAAAATATATATTATATTGCATCTGGTTATGATGTTTGTTTGTTTTTTCAGACTTTTTCTCTTGTCTCTGGCATCCCTTATAATTTTTGCTAAAAACTAGATATGAGGTATCAAGAAATAGGATCAATGGTATTTAGGCTTTCAGTGTCAGGTTTTATGCTAATCTGGCTAAGAATTGTCCTATGTTTAGCATTTGTTTTAGCTCTTGGTGTCAGAGTCTTCAGTTTCCCCTAGTTTCCTTGTTTTCATATTTTTTTCCATTTCTGTCTTTGGATTTTTCTTAAGTACTCCCAGTAAGACTCAGAGTAGTTTGTGGAGAGGATGGAACTTTGTTACAGAGAAAGCTCTACAACATTCCAAATGGTTACTTTTTCCCTCCCTCTGCCCAGAAAAGGAGCAGATTTTTCCTCTGATCTTTACCATGAAATCCATATGGATATCCTGGAGACAAAACCTATGTATGTGGGCACCTCTTCAACACTATATCCTCAGGAGTTTTCAAGGTAAGCCATACTCATCCTTCAGCAATTCATCAAAATTATCATTTCAGAGTTCTTCCCAGTTGTTGGCTGCAGCCACTTCTGCTCTTGGTTAGCTTATCTCAACTGTGAGTCTCCATATTTGCCTATATCTTGAGTTTTGGGGCTGGTGATTTGCCCAGTGATTTCATTCTCCGATGGAGCTAAATTGTTGATTTTCAGTTTTTTTCAGTTTTTTTTTTTTTTCTTGTAAGGATGGATAACAACTTTCAAACTCTTTATATGCCAAAACTAAAAAGTGCTTCTCTTTGATTTCATCTTCATTGTATACACAAAGTATTACTATTCTTGGCTGCCCATCTCTCTTGGCCTTATGTACACCATGTTTAATTAACCATCTCTGTACGTTTCTCCAAGTCAGAAACCTCTGGCTGTCACTCAGAATTTGATGCTCATTAGGATAATTGTGTCCATTTGCTTCCTACAGTTAAGCTCTGCACACATATCATTACGGCATTCCCTCATACCTCATGCTACAGACTGCTCATCTTCCTCGGTCATCCCAACCTGAAGAGGTCAGCAACCATGAAACCTCTCAATGATTATGCTATTACGCCACGAGAGTGGTCTTCATTTTTTAGTAAACAGTGCATTCTCTGTGGTCTGCCATGGAAGGGTAGCCAACTGGTGGGCTTGTCAGTCATATGTAATAAAACTCTGCTGGCATGGCAACTTCCCTAAGTGTTTTGATTATTTTCCTCTGCTCTATATCCTTCCTGGAAGCACTTATATTCTCATTTCATTTAATAATTTTCTACAAGACTCCAAGAATATTCTGTAACAGGTTTTATAGCCATATCTTCTAAGGTTCTTTTTAAAGATATACTCATCTTTGTCCTCCTTCTACTTTGGTAAAATCTTTCTTATCTAGATTAGTATTCCCATTCTCATTGCATAATCCAGTTGCATGCTTAGCTGATGACTGTCAGTGCATGTTAGCTAGCTAGGTCTTGTGTCTCCAGTTGTGTGTGGTCCTTTTTTATTCCCAGTAGATACAGCACATCTCTGGCTGAATTAGTTATTGGTCTTTTGGGCAGAAGCCCAGTAGCCTTTGCTCCTGTCTGGGGAGCTTGATGTCTTGAAAGGCAGAGTTCTTTTCATTGTCTACAAGGAAACATCAAGCATTCCCTTTAAACAGAAAAGAGTGAGCTATTTCAATGGTCTAATGATTGAGAGCACATCTGGAATCTCAAGGTTCTCAAGTGCTTCAATCTAGATATTATGGTTGTAGTCTTCAGGTCCCAATTCTTCCAAAAAATTAGATCCTTGAACTGGAATTAGGGACTTACTGGGATTCATAACTCTTTTGGAACTCACCTACCCCATAATTAAGTCCTGGTCCTGATACTCTGTATTCTTCACTCATGCTATGGAAAATAATTATTCCTTTTTAAGCCATAAATTGGTAATTATTTTTATTATTTTTTACCAAAATATCAAGGGCACCCAAGAACAAATATTTAATTCCATAATATTTATAAGAATTACTTCCTCATATTTCAAACCTGACATATTACCAGCTATAGACATCCTACCGCATTTTTCATTAGTAAAAATTTTATCAATTGCTCTATGGCATCATCCCAAGGGCTATTTGTATTTTATCTACCACCAGCAGTGGGAGCCAATTAGTCAGTAGGTGATTCAACATTGAAATCCTATTTTGGAGTTTTTTCCTATGGCTACTTGCAAGGAAAAAAAAAAGAAAGTTTTAGAACAACTGCCTGGAAGTAGATTTTGACTGAGAATGATTTTTAAGGGATTTACTGGGGAAGCAACACCTGTACAGAATGGGGGAAGCAGGATTGCATATAAAGATACATAGAACTGTCATGGAGTTCAAAGATGGACAAGAACTGCTATTTTGTTTAAGATTTTATTTATTATTTATTTATTATTATTATTTTATTTATTTATTCATGAGAGACATGGAGAGAGAAAGGCAGAGACACGGGCAGAGGGAGAAGCAGGCTCTATGCAGGGAGCCCAGTGTTGGACTCAATCCCCATACTCTGGGATCAGGCCCTGAACCAAAGGCAGATTCTCAACCATTGAGCCACCCAGGCATCCCAAGACCTGCTATTATGGGGAATTCCAGAGTGGCATCAAAGTTTGACTATGTTCTGAATTGAGGTGAAAGGACCAGAACTTGTACTTCATATTGACTATTCACTTAAGAGGAATTGACCCTGGAGCAAGTCAACCTCTCTGGCCAATTCCCAGAGAGCAACTGCAAGCTTGGAGTCAGCCCTCCTGGGAAGAACAGGACAAAGAACTTGGGTCTTTCAAATGGCATTGGGTGGCATGACCCAGTATCCATTTACTAATTACTATCAAGAGAATGTGCTCTTATTCTGAAACTGCACTTTGCAAACTCAAATTAATTAGTCATGCCACCCTATTTTAACAACATATGACAATTGTATAATGATTCATATTTGTCAAGATCTTTTTCCCTATCACATTGCAGTGACTTTCTTACCAGTTGTACCAGTATTAAGTTCCCTCAAAGATGCCCCTGAGCCCACTATGGAGGGTGTAAGAAAGGTCCAAGAGGTAAGGTTCTATGTCCTCAGCCTTGTTTCAACAATGCAGCTCTGCATTTTTTTTTTATGCCCTGAAAATATTCTTAACACTTCGCTTAATGCATTATTTGCTACTAAATATGCTAAACAGATTTTAATATACTGTATTATTGAATTTTATAAATAATCCACATTGACAGAGGACCAGATAGATACAAAGAGAAAGATATATTTGCTCAAATATACCAGACTAAGAGGCCACAGGATAGACTTTGAAACCCAGTTAGTCTAAATCTAAATATAGTATTGCTCTTTTCATACAACCTTTAGAACTGTTGGAGGAAGTCATTTATTTAAATTCTGTTATTAAGAAAAGTAATTAATTATCTGAGTTATTTTGAGTGTCGATCATTATAATCCCATCAGCTTCTATATTGGTTCAAAAAATCTAAATATCCACATTACTTGTTTAATATGGAGTTGAGGTTTCCTGAAGTACCCGTACTGTTCCTTTGATTAGTTCTATGTTTTTTTTCCTAAATCACTTTATTTTTATAGAACACACTGTATAATATTATAATTAAATATGAAATTTACATATGTATTGAGATATTTTTGACCAGCATGGATGTATATACCACTTTGCTTTCTGGATAAGTGCCTATAGAAAACCATTCTTGTCAACTTTAATTTCAAGCTGCTTCAATGGAAAAAGGAAGTGAGATCCTGAGCAGATGGTCGTCATCACATAATCCAGTTTAAAACCCTACAAAGGGACACAGAACTTACTATAGTACTTAAAATCTATGAATGCATTTTGGACAAATGGAAATAAAATAAGGATAAGTAGAAAAAATGCTTTGCTAATTTGTTGTTAAAGATTGAAAGATAAGACTAGGAATATAAAAAATGTAAATTCATAAAGAAAAGAATCTAAGGCTCTAGAAAAATTAGAGTGCTCTAAATTTATGTAATCTTTTTCGTGGCTACTTGGTTAAACACTGGAGGACATGGGTTAATACAACTGGGAATATGTACACCCAAAATATTGTCAATCAAGTCTATTTATTCATAAGTTCCATTCATATCTGTACTATTGTGCTACAAATAAAAGCTAATGGACGTATTCACACTCAGAAGACCATGCCTGTCATCTATAGAAATTTCAAAAATTGCAGTTTATAGCTTAATTCTGTTCAGAAAATCTGCTTTTATTAAGTAATTATTTTATAAATATAATATCCTTCTATTTTATCCACACATACACCCTAGATTCCTAAGAATTGTGTTGACAGTTACCTTAAAATATAATTTTTGGGGCACTTGGGTGGTTCAGTCAGTTGGGCATCTGTCTTTGGCTCACATCATGATCCCAGGGTCCTGGGATTGGGCCCCTTGTAGGGCTCTCTAGTCCATAGGGAGCGTGCTTCTTCCTCTCCTCTCCCCTTCCTTCTCCATTCATGCTTGCTGTCTCTCAAATAAATAAAATCTTTTTAAAAAACATAATTGCTATTAACAAAAATGATGGTAATAAAATTGTCTCATTCTCTCCAGATATCCCACATAAAAAAGTCTAATACACTGCTAATAAATTCATAGATTTAAGGACCCTACAGAAGCAGTTTCATCTGTGGTGTTAATTCTCCAAACTTACTTGTTATTTTCTCCAGGTTTACTTCCTCCTCTCTCCCCCTCCTCCTTCCCACTCCTCTTCCTCCGACTTCTTCCTCTTTTTTCTTCTTCTCTTTCTCCAAATCCACAGGGAATAGAAACTCCTGTACACAGGCCCCTCCCAGATTTCTCCCTATGTATCTCATCTGGCCATTCATCTGTATTCTTTATTATATCCTTTAATAAACTGGTAAATATGAGTAAATGTTTCCCAGAGTTCTGTGAGCCACTCTAGCAAATTAATCAAACTCAGGGAGGGGATCTTTGGAACCTCTGAGGTATAGCTGATTGGTAGGAAGCGCAGGTGCAATCTGGGTTGGTTCCTTGTGTCTGAAATGTGTGTATGGTGTTGTAGTTTCATGAGACTGAGCCCTTAATATGTGAAATATAATCACATCTCTGGATAGATAGTGTGAAAATTAAATTGTAGGATCCCACTTGATATTGCAGAGAATTGCATGTTGTGGGGGAAAAAAACTCCATGCATTTCATGACTAGAAGAGTTCTTTGTGAGCAGTAAAGGAGACTACTCATGGGGAAGGAACACACAGTATGGAAGAACTGGGGTTTTTCCTACACAGGAAAGCAAAATCTGAGGTTTGGTTTTGTTATACAGTGTGACATGAGTATATGTCACTATATCTGTATATCTGACCGGGGAGGAGAGACAGGGGTGTAGCTGCCATTGCTAGTTGGCTTGACTCCAAGTGCCAGCAATTTGGAGATAGCACCTTACTCCCAGGACAGGTCCTATCTCTCTATAGTTACAGCAGAAGCTGACAAACCTCGGTCTTTGTTAGCTCAACAACCAAACTAAGGTAAGTTAGGATAGCCTGTTTGCTGTCAACCATATGCAAATAGATGACCTCTTTTTGTGTGTTGTGGAGGGGAACCTGCCTGCAAGAATCATTCGCTGCTGGTAAAGAAAATGCATCTCTGAATGTACCTCTGTTCAGCCAGCTTCAGTTTGTCTTCTCTATGATAGATGCTCTTCTACTTGATGTATCTTGTACTATTTTTCCTTAAACTCCCACATGGGTGGAAGGTCATGAGCTAGGAAGATACCAATATCCAACGGGATTGGAAAGGTAGAAGTTGCCCATATGCAGGGATTCTAAGTTTTTCTTAAAATGTTACAATTTCATTCTGGTGTAGAGAAAAACAGTTTTTGAAATATCTTGAATGGATATGACATGACACATTCACTTTTAGAGACCATTCTTGTGACTGCATGGAGAGGAGCGAAGGAGTAGGAATCAGAAGATCAGCAGCCTCAAAAACTGCATGTGTACTAATAAAGTGGCAACATATATGGGGAGAAAACATAACACTTGTCATATTTTATAGTTAGAATTGATTCAAGAGAAGATTTATTGAAAAAAGGAATCTGAGAGAGAGGCATCAAATATGTCTATACAGATTGGTACCATTTAATGAGATGGTGTGACTGGTTGTGGAGACTTGTGGGTTGAGAGTTGAAGTTTAGTATGTGAAATCAGGGGCATGCCATCTAATGACATAACTCCAGCAACTCTCTCCTAATGGCTCATCAAATACTTGAAAAAAACATAAATTCATCAAGGGGCAAGGCAAATATTCAGCTATCCTAGAGTCAAGATTGAGTCTTATAAGGTGAGTGTTACTAGTTTTATGAGCACTATCAATGTTAAAATACTCCAGGCTTTTCAATTCACCTGCTATTTTCTTTCATTTAAATAATCTCACACATATTTTTATTTAAGTGAAATTTTGGAAAATGTAGATACAGAGAGAAACAAAATATTACATATTCATACCAACAAAAGGCACAGCTGATATAATTTGATTTATATTTTTAATATGTTTCTCCATATCTTTACATGACTAATCTAAAATTGTGCATACAACGCTACAAACTTTTTTTCATTACAAAGCATCACAATTTTATAGGTAATCATAAGGCATCACTTTGTACTTCTGCATTGTAAGTATATTTCTTACCAATGTGTTAAGGCTGAACCGTTCTATCAAGGGTCATTGGAGATCTATTCATAATAGAATAGGTAAAATGTGATTTCCTTCTACTTCATGATTTATTTATGTTATTAGCTTCTACACATGGAAAAAGTGGTCCAGGTTCACATTAGCATCTCTGTTGAGCAGACAGCAGTGATCAATAAATGCTCAAGTGCCTAATAAGGCCCCAGTGAACTCCCCTCCCCCCACCCTGACATCTTAGTGAGATGGACCCAATTGCCTAAAACATTCCATTCTCTTCATTTAGGCCGGAGAACTGTTTTTCAATGATGACCTTGAGTGAACAATTATTACTCAGTTATTAACCATGGAAATGATCTTCCAAAAATCCTATCACTAAAATATTTACAATATTATCATTGCTTTGCACCTTAGGGAATAATAATAAAGGAAAAAAAAATGACTGAAACTATAAGAACAACTAGTTCATAAAGGAGATACAGCTCAGTAACTTTACAATAACCTTGAATTTAAAAAGTGTGTTTATTTCTTTCTGTAGATATACAAACAAATACGCAGTACTTAAGTACGTGCAGAAAAAAGCCTGACACAGAGAAGCAATCTAAGAAAGAACAACAACAACAACAACAAAAAATGCAGCAAAATCAAAACTGTGCCTTTTGTATATTAGGATATTGATGTTATTATTAGAAAACATATATCATTTTTCACCCAAGCCTTTGTTGTATTTTATGACTTTTTATACATGAAATACATAATTGTTTATAGTTATTTGATCATTTAAATATTGCATGCTATTCATACAACACATTGAAGTTTGAAAATCAACAAAAAAGTACAAACTCCTCAGCTGTCACTTTGGGTTCACATACATATATCCACATAAATAGTTCATTTAATTTTTGTGAGCAGGGCAAAAGCTAGAACAATATCAGACTAGTCAGGACTTTATCTCCAATACACAAAGTAAACAGAAGTCACGGTGTCAAAGAGTAACTTGCTGGTGTTGAATCTAAACTTAGGTAGTTTATTATGTAGTTTGTAAGCACGATGACACTGGGCTTTGATAACTAACCCTCTTTGTTCATCTTCAAAAAAGGGAAATCACAATCAACACAACTGGAACTCACTGGCCTGGCAAGGCTGCTTTTCCCATTTTCAACACCCAAACAAAAATAGAATCTTTGCATTTGAATTTCAAAAGTCTAGGCTTATCTCCCTTCTCTATACCTACACTTTCTCAAACAATTTGGCATACTTGATTAAACTTGTGGCTCCTAATTTCAAATGCATTCTAGTTCATCTTTCTCATTTTATTCCCAGATCAATTTAATTGAATTTCTTGATGTTAGTGTTAGTGAGAAAGAATTTTCTCTGCCCTTCAAGGTCCTTCTGGCTGAGCTAAGAATCAAATTGACATGAGATAGATTAACAGGAGAAAATTAAATTTAATAGTGGATGTATGGGGAATGCACATAGAGTAACATTCTGAAAGCAGTGGGGCAATGTGACACACTCAGGCTAAGGAGAGCATCAGGGGCCTGAAGATACAGAAGAAGAAAAGGCTGTTAGCAAGAAGATGAAAGGAAATGTTTGGAAGAAAAACATTGCCCTATTTAGGTTGATAAGATTTTTTAGGTAAAGATGAGTATTTGTTAATAGCTATCTTCCTTGTAGAATCGGATTGTTGAGGGAGAGATAAAGAGCTTTTCCTGAAACTATTCAGTTTTGATTTTTTTGAACTCAAAATAATATTCAGGCAAAAATGCCCTGTCTTGGGACTACCTTCCTTTGGCCTCTACACTAGCACTCACAATGTTCCAAAATAGCTCTTGGATTACCTGATAGTGCATATAATATCGATGTGACAAATGTTTAGCAAATCTTTATCTTGGTCTCTTTACTTTCATTCCTTGGGGAGCCACCTTTGCTCACATCCCATGAACTCACTGTGTTTTACCTGCAGTGAGGCAGGTAAAGAGGACAGAGCACAATGACTTCTGTATGTGTTTAAATACCTTATTTGCCATCTCTATTGCTATTGTTTTACAGTCTCTACCAGTTTCTGCAGGTCAACAGGCTAGAATATTGGGATTCCATATAACTAGGAGGACATATGAATGCATAGCAGGATCAAAAAGAGAAATGCATAATAATTTTTTTTTTAATTTAGCTCATGTGGTAAACTGAAAAATGTCTTCCAAACATGTCCAAGTTCCAAAGCCTGGAGCCTGTAAGTGTAACGTATGGCAAAAAAGAACTTTGCAGATGTTAATACATTAGGGATCTCTGGGTTGGGAGATTATACTGCATTATCCCCTAGAGACAGAATCACAAGTGTCTTCATAGCACGGAGAAAGTACAATTGCCAGAGAAGTAGGAGGTATGAGGACAAACTAAGAGGTTGGAGAGATGCAGAGAAAGGATATAAACCAAGAAATATGGGCAGCCTCCAGACCATCTCTTAGAGCTTCAAGAAGGAATGAAGCCTTGGCAACACCTTGCATTTAGTCTGATAAAACTGAGTTCAGACTTTTGGCCTCCTTAAGCTAATTAAAAGAATTAATATGTGTTGTTTTCAGCCACTCAGTTTGTGCTAATTTGTTAAAGTAGTCACAGAAACCTAGGACAACCAACTTTGGGTCAAAAAATTAACACAGAAGAGGAATAATCTACAAACTATAAAACGTAAATGTCATGATAAACAGAGGTGGTTGATGTATATATCACACCTAGATGGTATATTATATATCCTGGGGCTGCCATGATGTATTGCCACAAACTTAGTGACTTAAAAACATCAGAAATTTACTCTTGCACAGTTTCAGAGGCTAGAAGTTGGCAATCAAAGTATCAGCAGGGTCATGCTCTCCCTAAAGGCTGTAGGGAAGAAATCTTGCCTCTTGCAGCTTCTGCTGGCTCCAGGACATTCTTGGCTTGTAGTAAATTATTCTAACCTCTATCTCCTCTTCACATTCCTTCTTCCCTGTGTATCACTGCATCTTCCCCTCTTCTCATAAGGATGCCACTCATTAGAGTTAGGTCATGTCATCTGAAGATCCTTAACTAATTACATCTGCAAAGTTCTTCTTTCCAAATGAAGTCACATTTCAAGGTTCCATGTGTACATGAATTTGGGGGGATCCTCATCAGAGTGTATTTATTTTGTTTTATGTTGTTCAAAAATCCCCTACGATATTGAATATAAGAAGGACAAGCAATGCTGAAGTTTGGAGAATATATTAAACATTTTGCATATCATATACAGTTTTGTCCTCACTTCAGAATTCAAAGAGGTCATGCCCCTCTTTGTTCCAGATTAAAAACGGAAGCTAAAGATCTTATAGATATAGGACCAAGGAAAGCATAAAATAATGAAGAGGTGCCAAACTGTAAATCCTGTTTTCCTAACAGTTGGTTGAGTCTGAAATATCAGTAAAGTTCTTTAAAAAATTGTGTTGTTATTGTGTCACCTAGGTGGCTAAATAACAGTTGGTTAAACATCTTTCATGATCTCAGGATCCTGGGATAGAGCCCCACATCAGGCTCCCTACTCAGTGGAGGGAAAGGGAGAAGCTCAGCTTTCCCCTGCCTCCACTTATACTCTTTCTCTCTCTCTTTTTCTGTCTCTCTCAAATACATAAATACAATCTTTTTTAAAAAATATATTAAGTTATCAATAAAAAATCTTATAGAGATGAGCCCTCAACATGAAGACATACCTAACTGAAAAAGAATCTTTTAAAATACTCATTTGCCTCCAGTCAATTAGTCAAAGCAAATGTGTGCTTCATCTTGTCCTCTTCCTCTTCTTTTCCTTCTTGTTTTTATTCCTTGTTTTTATTCCTCCATTTTCCTCTTCCGTTCATCTTCTTTCTGTCTGGATTTCAGACAGTATGTGAATATATTCATTTTTAACACCCCCTCTTGTATTAATAATTAGGAGAACAACAGAAGCAGGTAAAGCTAGAACGATGGTCAACCATGATCTCTGGATCCAAAGTCACCATTTTCTTTGAATATTCACTCCAATAATAACAACAAAACAAATGATGCTTCTCTGACTAAAATTTCAGAGACATTTTTATAATTTTAAAACAGTGCTCTAAAATGTGGTCTCCTGACCAGTGAGGTCAGCCTCACCTGGGGACTTGTTAGAAATGGAGTTATTGCGCCCTATTACGTGCCTCCTGAATTATGCCTCCAACAAGATATATAAAGCTCTGCAGGTGATCCCAATACATGTGAAAGTTTATGAACTACCAGTTTAAAAATGTATTGTGATCTCTTGGGAACCTCAGACAATTTCCTATAAAAGTTCTTCCACCATGCCTTAGAAACAGGATTTAGTACCTCAAGAATGGGAATAAAAATATATCACACGGTTACAACAGATAAAACCTTAATAAAAGGAACGAAAATATGATTGTAAATGTAGCTTCTCTCCTTTGGAATGTTTTTTCTTGTTTAATCCCTTTGTTTCTTTTCATCATTAGAGTAGGAAGTGGGCTACGCAGCCTATTTTTACACCATATCTTATTCTATGCCTCTAATCTAGAATAAAAGAAACTTTATAGACACACCTCAGTAGGATATCCATATTGTGATATAAACCCAATTTCAAGTACTCATGAGAAAGATACATGTTCCTCCTCTCTTATCAGGAGATATGCTAATTGTTCACTCTGCTCCTATTCTTTCTTCCTACAAATTGCTTTTCTTTCCCTAGGAACCAAAGTAATCTATTAATAAAGTCCTGTTCCAATCTGTTACAAAATTTATTTAGGAAAGCCTTTCCATCTTTCCTACTTTCCATAAGACCCTTCTGGATTCTGTCTTTTCTGCATTGACATCAAGACACTTCTAGTTGGTAAGGATGCACCAGTCACAGTGGTTTCCTTTTCTTGTTCCTGCATAAATCAAGGTTACTTAGAAATTTAGAAACTTAGAAATTGATATGCTCTCTGCCAGAATGTTCTTGGCTTTACAATTTAAGGATATCATTTAGAATGCATATTATAATGAATATTCCCCCTGTTTTCATGGATTTCCGGTGCTAAAGGCAATATCTGTCACATAGAAAGCATCAGATGAGTATCTGTTAAATGAATGTATCAATGCTTGAGCAAATACATCTCACTTAAGAATAAGTGATTGTATCAGGGGTCTGTGTACAATGTGAGGATGTTATGTTTCGGTCAAATATTAAATTCATGACTCATATCCTTCTCTTTTCATGAAAGAATATGTAGGAGAATGAATTAGTTCTGGAAGAAATCATAAATGCTTTCATATGATTATATAAGAATGAACACATAAAGTTTATAAGTTTGAATTTCTTATAAAACAGATTGGTTAACGTATCAGGATGAAACAGAGAACAGTGTCCATTATTTTAATGCCTTTCTCACTAATGAAATATTCATTTAAGTGTGTATGAGAATAAAAGACTAATTGTCACTAAAGTAATATCCCAAATAGTATAAACAATACACAGAATACTTACATTTTACATTTTTCCTATAAAGTTATTTTTTGTGGGTTCTTGAGGTCATTTTAGATCATCAGCCTTTCTCCTAAACTTAAAATATCACTCTTACCATTTACAAAATGGCCATTATCTGATAGAGACATTTATATTACTAATAAATCAGCAGAACTCATAAAAAAATTCCTCTAGGAAGCCTACAGACTATTACCATAGGCAACAATTTACCACTCTGTAAATGAACTACATGTGCCCTGTATAACAGGCTATATATAGCATCATATTAACTTCTGTCTCCTAAATAAAATGTCTGCAATATCCAAAAATATTAAAAATCACAGAACAGGATTTCTGGAGACATTATATGGTTGGATATATTGCTGTAGAAGTCATTCACATGAAAAACACAATTAAGCATAGGAATGAGTGGAATGAGTAAATCAGGAAATTTAGAGAAGAAACTCACAAGAAGGACAAGAAAATGGGAACCCCATGTTTTGAAGGAGCAGGATAGCCTCACTTCAGCTCTGAAATAGAACAAGAGATTTTTTGTTTTGTTTTTAAGACACAGTGTTTCAGGTGTACAATATAGTGATTCAGTAATTCCATACGTCACCATCAGGGCATAACGAGCAATACCCAACGCTTATAATGACGAGTGCCCTCCTTAATCCCCATCACCTATTTTGCCCATTACTGCACCCCCTCCCCTCTGGTAACCATCAGTTTGTTCTCTGTAATTGAGCCTATTTCTTATTTCCCTCTCTCTCCTGCCCTCTCTATTACCCCTTTGTTCATTTTTTGTTGTTGTTGTTTATTAAACTCCACATATAGTGAAGTCATATGATATCTGTCTTTCTATGGCTGACTTATTTTGCTTAGCATAATACTGTGTAACTCCATCCATGTCATTGAAAATGGCAAAATTTCCTTCTATTTTATGGCTGAATAATATTCCATCATATATATATATATATATATATATATATATATATATATATATATATAAATCTATAGAACAAAAAATCTCTTGCTCTATTTCAGAGCTGAAGTGAGGCTATATATATATATATATGGTGTGTATGTATATATATATATAGATAGATAGATAGATAGATAGATAGATATAGATATACTCCACTATATATGTAATAGTATATCACATATATAAATATATATATAAAGATCACATCAATCAATGGACATGACATATCTTCACTATTATAAACATAGGGACGCATGTATCCCTTTGAATTAATGCTCTTGCATTCTTTGAGTAAATACTCAGTAATGTGATTGCAGGTTCATAAAGCAGTTCTATTTTTAAGTTTTTGAGGAACTTCATACTGTTTTCCACAGGGGATGAGCTAGTTTGCATTCCCACTAACAGTGTATGAGGGTTTCTTTTTCTCCACATCCTTACCAACATCCCTTGTTTCTTGTGTTCTTGATTTTAACCATTCTGACAAGTGTGAGGTGGTATCTAATGGTAGTTTTGATTTGCATTGCCCTGATGATGAGTGATGTTGGGCAACTTTCCATGTGTCTTTAGAAAAATATGTTCATATCTTCTGCCTATTTTTAATTGGATTATTCGTTTTCTGTGTTATTTATTACTAGATATCTTATTTTTGGTGTGATTGTAAATGGGACTCTTTTCATTCCTTTTTGTTTTCTTTTTTTTTTTTAATTTCCCTTTTATTTTTATTTTTATTTTATTTTTCCAGAGAGAGAAAGAGAGAGAGAGCATTTACATGAGAAGAGGGGGGTTAGGGCAGATGGAGAGACAGACAATCATAAACAGGCTCCATGCTAAGTGCAGAGCCCAGCACAGGGCTCAATCTCACAACCCTGAGGTCATTACCTGAACTGAAATCAAGACTTGGAGGTTTAACTGACTGAGCCACCCAAGTGCCCCAATGAGATTATTACCTTAATTTATTTTTCTTCTGCTTTATTATTGGTGTATAGAAACGCAGTAGATTTCTGCACATTGATTTTGTATCCTGAGGCTTTACTGAATTCCTTCATCAGTTTTAGTAGTTTTTGGTGGAGTCTTTTGTGTTTTCTATACATATCACGTTATCTGCAATAGTGAGAGTTTTACTTCTTCCTTATTAATTTGTATGCCTTTTATTTCTTTTTGTTGTCTGATTTCTGGGACCAGCACTTCCAATACTATGTTGAATAAAAGTGGTGAGAGTGGACATCCGTGTCTTGTTCCTGACCCTAGGGAAAAAGGTCTCAGTTTTTCCCCATTAAGCGTGATGTAGTTATGAGTTTTTTGTATATGGACTTTATCATGTTGAGGGTTTTGATCATGAATGGGTGTTGTACTTTGTCAGATGTTTTCTTCTGCATCTGTTGAGAGGATCATATTCTAAACCTTTTTCTTTTTGATGTGTTGCATCACGTTGATTGATTTAGGAATATTGAATCACCCTGGTAACCCAGGAATAAATCCCACTTGATCATGGTGAATGAATTTTTTTAATGTATTGTTGAATTCAGTTTACTCGTATTTTGTTGAGATTTGCATCTATGTTCATCAACGAAATTAGCTTGTACTTCTTTTTCTTAGGGGTGTCTTTATCTGTTTTCAGGATCAGAATAATGCTGGCCTCATTTTGAAGTTTTCCTTCCTTTTCTATTTTTTAGAATAGTTTGAGAAGAATGAGTGTTGACTCTTCTTTAAGTGTTTGGCAGAATTTGCCTGTGAAGCCATCTGTTCCTGGACTTGATTTTTGTGAGTTTTTGATTACTGATTCAATTTTTTTGCTGGCTAACAATCTGTGCAAATATTCTATTTCTTCTTACTTCAGTTTTGGTAACTTACATTTTCTTAGGAATGTATCCATTTCTTCTAGGTTGTACAATTGGTTGGCATATATTTTTTCATAATATTCTAATTGTTTTGTAATACTCTGGTGTTGATAGTTATTTCTCCTCCTCATTTGTGATTTTATTTATTTTAGTCAATTTTTTTCTTGATAAATCTGGTGAGACAATTTTCAATTATATTGAGTTTTTAAAGAACTAGTCCCTGGTTTCCTTGATCTGTCCTATTACTTTATTTTTTAAAATTATATATCATGCATTTCTGCTTTAATCTTTATTATTTCCTCTTTTTCTGCTGGTTTTGTTTTGTTTATTACTCTTTTCCTAGCTTTTTGTTTATTTGAGATTTTTCTTTCTTCTTGAGAAAGGCTTGTATTGCTATAAACTTTCCTCTTAATACTGCTTTTGCTGCATCTCAGAGATTTTGGACTGTTGTGTCCTCATTTTCGTTTGTTTCTGTGCAATTTTTTATTTCTTCCTTTATTTCCCAGTCAACCCATTCACTGTTTAGTAGTGTGCTGTTTAACCTGTGTATATTTGTGGCCTTTCTAGGTATTTTCTTGTGGTTGACCTGTAGTTTCATAGCATTGTGATCAGAAAAAGATGATGCATGGTATGATTTCAATCTTCTTGAATTCATTGAAGCTTGTTTTGTGGCCTAATATATGATTTATTCTGAGGAATGTTCCCTGTGCACTTAAAAAGAAGATGTATTCTGCTGTTTTAAGATAGAATGTTCTGAATATATCTGTTAAATCCATCTGTTTCAGCATGTCATTCAAAGCTATTGTACCTTGTTGATTTTTGGTTTAGATGATATACCCGTTGATATGGGAGTTTGGTTCTTGTCTCATGGAGCTGAAGAATGAATCTCACCAGCAAAGCAGAGTGAGTAAAGTGATAGAAGTTTATTAAGTGAGGATACAGAAAAAACTCTCAGAAATGAGAGGGGCCCTGACAGGGCTGCCACTGGGGGCTTTTATTGAAAGCCAACCAGGGAACCTAAATCCTTTTAAGGCATCTATTGATATCAGCATTGAGTAAGGACTAGTGATAACATCTTTAATGGCTTACTTCTTTGGGGTCAAGGTGTTCTTTGTTGGTCATAGATAACTATCATAAAAAAGATACCCCCCCTGCTCACACCTAGGGCAGGGTGGTCTGGCTTGTTCCTTTAGCTGGTTTCCTTACACCTCAGCATTTTTGGGATTTTTGTGAGCCTGATTCTGTGGCCCCTTACCTATCTTTCCCTACCTAGCCCTCTTTGTCCCTAACTCACCATTGATATAAGTAGGGTGTTAAAATTCCCTTTTATGTTTTCCTTTATGTTTATTACTGTTTTATGTATTTGAGTGCTAAGTTGGAGATGTATTTATAATTGCTATATCTTCTTGTTGCATTGGCCCCTTCATTATTATATAGTGTCCTTCTTTGTCTCTTTTACTACAGTCTTTGTTTTAAAGCCTATTTTGTCTGATACAAGTATTGCTGCCCTGGCTTTCTTTTGGCATCCATTAGCATAATACATGTTTTGCTCCATTGCTTCAATTTCAATATGCAGGTGTCTTTAGGTCTAAAGTGAATGCCTTGTAGGTTGCATATAGATGAGTCTTTTTTTTTTTTTTAAATCCATTATATCACTTAGGTCTTTTGATTGGAATATTTAGTCAATTTATATTCAAAGTAATTATTGATATGTATTTATTGCCATTTTATTACTTTTTTGTGATTGTTTCTGAAGATTTTCTCAGATCCTTTGTCTTTCTCTCTTCAATGGTTTACCAATTTTCTTTAGTGATGTATTTGGATTTTTTCCTCTTTATTTTTTGCATGTTTAAGGAGTGGTTTTTGATATATAGTTACTATTACAATTGTATATAACATCTTTGGCATATAGCACTCTATATTAAGTTGATAGTTGTTTACATTTAAACTCATTCTTTAATCCTTTCCTCCCTGTGTTTTAGATATATGTTGTCAAATTTTATATCCTTCTATTATGTGAGTTCTTTGATTTATTTATTTTTTTTACAGAAATAATCATTGTCACTGCTTTTGTGTTTCCTACCTTTATACTGTCATTTCTGTTCTCTCCTTTCCATTCAGAATTTCCTTTAATATTTCCTGCAGAGATAGTTTAGAGGTCATGAGCCCTGTTAGATTTTGTTTGCCTAGGAAACTATCTCTCCTTATATTTTGAATGATAGCCTTGCTGGATAGAGTATTCTTGACTGCAAATTTTTCCCTCTCATCACTTTGAATATACCATGTCATTTTCTTCTGGCTTGAAAAGTTTCTGCAAAAAAACAAACACAAACAAACAGACAAAAACCCACAAGGACTTATGGGGCTTCCCTAGTATGTTACTGTCTTCTTTTGTCCTGCTGCTTTTGATTTTTGTATTACCATATTTTGCCAGCTTAGTTATTAATATGTTTTGGTATGGATCTGCTTTTGTTGATTTTGTTGGAAGTTCTCTATGCCTCCTGGATTTGGATTCTGATTCCCTTTCCCAGATTAGTGAAGTTTTTAGCTATTATTTCTTCAAATAAATTGTCTACCACCTTTTCTCTTCTTCTTTTGAGACTGCTATAATATGAACGTTATTATGCTTGATGGAGTCACTGACTTCTCTAAGCCTATTCTCATTTTGCATAATTCTTTTTTATCTCTTTTGTTCAGCTTGATTACTTTCCATTACTCTACCTTCTAGGTTATTAATTTGTTCCTCTGCTTCTTCTAGCCTGCTGTTCTTTCCATCAAGTATGTTCCTCATTTCATTTATTGAGTCCTTTATCTCTGTAATGTCATTCCTTATCTCTGTGTTAAAGGTCTTATTCATGTTTTCCACTCTTTTCTCAAGTCCAATGAGTATCCTTATTCATTGCCTTAAATACTCCATCAGGCATGTTAGTTATATATGTTTCACTTATATTTCTGGCCATGGCCTTGTCCTGTTCTTTCATTTGGGACAAATTTCTCTGTCTTCTCATTTTGTCTGAGCCTTTGTGCCTGTTTCTCTCTGTTAGGAAATTCAGCTATGTCTCCTGTTCTTGAGGGAATGAACTTATGAAGAAGAGTTCTAATAGTGCCCAGAAATACAGTGTCCCCTGTTCCTTAGGGCCTGGTACTTTTGGAGGTGTCTCCAATGGGCACTGTGTGTGCTCTGCTGTATTTTTCCTGGCCACTTTATCCTTCAGGGAAATCATGTGCAGAGGCTTTCTTTGTATGTTGTGGGCCATGTTTGTTCCCTTGCCTAAGTGTTCTGTGTTTTACTAGGTACACTCTGGTCTACTTTATGCAATGAGACCTGTTACCACTGCCACTGGAATTGAGGTCCTGCAAGACTCCTGAGTCAGGAGAGAGGGTGTGAGCAGGGGAGGAGAACAGATTTGGTGTGACGCTGAGACAAATGTGACTGGGAAGGGTAGTTTCACCAGAGCATATGAATGGGGCTTAGATTAAGCAAGCTGGTAACAAGTGTTGGTTCTATACTGGTTCTCACAGCTGCTGTGTGCTTCTGCAGAAGTGTGAGGGAGGGAAATGGCTTCTGCTAGTTTCTTCGTTCCCAGAAGGATCTCTCCATAAATGCTATTTCTCTAGGACATACTCTGAGCTGAGATGAGAAAATGACCTCCCCACTGTGTGCACTCTTCAGATCACTGTTTCCACACTGTATGTCCATGGACTGTTCTCCCTGCCTTCTCTCCAACAGCAGCTGCAATGACTCTGTGCGCTCACTGAGCCAAGTGCCTTGTCCTTTAATACTCCATTCTTGGGGATCCCTGGGCGGCTCAGCAGTTTAGCACCTGCCTTCAGCCCAGGGTATGATCCTGGAGCCCTGGGATCAAGTCCCACATCCAGCTCCCTACATGGAGCCTGCTTCTCCCTCTGTCTATGTCTCTGCCTCTCTCTCTCTCTCTCTCTCTCTCTGTGTGTGTGTCTCTCATGAATAAATAGATAAAATCTAAAAAATAATAAATAAATAAATAAATAAATAAATAAATAAATAAATCTCCTGTCTTTAAGCCCCTGTGGTTGTGAAAACTCACACAACTTGACCCTTTTCGCTTTCCATGCCAACTGCTATGAGGATTTATCTTCCTTGTGAGGGTTCCCCTGTGTGCTAGTCCATCTCTAACCTTTCTACGTGAACTGTAGGTCTCTCCCCCGCTATGATTTGTTTCTCTCCCAAGCTGTATCTCCACACTTCCTACCTTCCTCAGTGTGGCCTCTTCTCTACCTTTAGATGTGGAGCTTGTTCTGTCAGTCTCAGGTTGGTTTCTGGGTATTCAAGCTGATTTGACTGTTGTCTAGTTCTTCTCATGAGCAAAAGTGAGCCTAGGTTCTTAATACTGTCATCCCAATTCCATCCCCAAAGTTTGAATGAAGGCTTATGCAAAAGATGGGGAGTAAATTACTGCCTCCATAAAAGCAATAATGCTAACTCATAACAAGACAAGATAGATGAATCATCTATACAGAAATAGGATGGTTAAGACTTTACACAAGGTTGGAGAAATTTATAACTAAACAGAGAACAGAATATTTAGCCATAAATTCATGTCACACAAAAAATACTCAAATATGTGGGGAAAGGATGTGAAAAAGGCACTTCATAAAATAATAAATTTGTAGTGTACTTTAACTTCAAAATTCCATAATGGTGTACCTTTCTTGTCCATGTATCTGTGTGGTTGCTCAAAGGTTTGCATTGTTCAGAACTCTCACTGATAATATACTCTTTATCCATTCTTTAAAATTAGAAGAATCAAATTCCAACAAGGAGAATGTATGCTTTTCATACTCTTCCATTCTTCTCTTCTGTCAGGTGGATAAAAATAAATGAAGGGAAGAAGAATAAAAACTTATAGGTGCAAAACCATTGGCTTTTGTAATAGTTCATGTTTATGTAGACTACAGACAAAATTTTGTTCACAAAGAAAAATAAACATACTTTAGTTGATATTTTAAAATTGAAATGAAGGACTGTGTTCCAAGATGTGATCTACTTATTCAAGTTCTGCTGAAATTTCAAGTCATAAGTTGATAGAGAAAATAGAGAAGGATATAGAAATCCGAAACATTAAGAATATTTTCAAGAGAATGGTGTGTAGTAGGAAAGCCAAATTGCACAGGTAATTGAAGGAATGACTAGTGAGTCCAAAAATGTAATGACTGTCAGTCACTGCTTCCAAAAAATAGAGGAATTCATATGTAGAGGTCTATAGGCATGAGAAGAAAATTTAGTATATTTTTTTCAAAGAATCACCTCGTTTTAGAGTAAGAAAAGTTAGAAGTAATAAACATTGAAGATATTTTTTGTTGGATTATGAAGATGAGTCTCAAAGAAAGTGAAAAAAATTAATTGAGATTACAGACTTGGAGTTTCAAGTCTAGATATATTATCAGGTGAGAAGGGAAAATAGTAGACATTTAGAAGGGATAGAATTAAGCATTAATCTACTTAAATAATATACCATTAATACCTATTTAGTGTATAGATCTTATCAAGGAACATTAAGTTACATAAACTTAAGCTTCCCGCAGATCATAGATTTATCAGAATTTATCTAGAAGGGTCATAATATATCAAAAGATTAAATAATAACACATCAGCAAGACGGTCATACCAAACCACTGTATTAGTAATAATAGGCTAGGCTCTGTTATAACACATCAGTTCAGACTTTCAAGTGTTTAATATGAAAAGCAAATATAGCCTGGGAAATTCCCCTCTGTCAGAATAATTAAGAAATTGCTACACTAGGGGAAAAGAGGGAGGGAGTAGATACACAGTCTTTCAGTGGCCTTGGTTGAAAAAAAAACTATACACTACACAGCTACTCAAAGTTCTGCAAGGGAGAATGGGAAATAAGAAAGTAAAAGACTGTTTGGTGGACCCTGATTGTCCCTGCAACATAACAATACACAATTTTTTTCCAAAAGTAAAATCTCCATATGTAAATGTATATGTTTATTAAATACAAAAGTAAATGGGTATGTATGTGTGTGCACATACATTTATATGTATCAGGTACATAAAAACACTGTGTACATGTCAGTTAACTTAAACAAATACTAAGGATGTTAGGAATTTAGAGAAAAGATAACATGCTCTCAGTTTTAATTAAGAATCTTCTATTGAAGGCACATTTGTTGGTTCTGGAGATACAGCAGTTAATAAAACAAAATAAAACCCTTCCTTCCTTAATAAAGCTTATGTTACTGCAAATAAGCTGTTCATTGCATAGGACCTTTAAAAAGGCATGAAATCAGCCCCAAATTACTAGAATTATATTCTAGTAATAATCAAAGCTGATGATAAAGATTCAGTAAACTGTGGCTGGGTTTTCATTTTGTTTTCTTTGTTTTTGTTTAATTGCTTTGTTTTTTTCTTTCTCACTTATTTATTTTGTTAAACATGACTCTTGATTTTTTTCTCTAATAGATACAATAAAACTTTTAATTAGGTTATTAAACTCAACATGCTGTTAGCATATGAATAGATTCATTTTTATACACTCTGTAGAGTGAATACAATGTTTATTCTATTGCTCTGGACATACTAATACTTTTTTGAAAAATATTAAGATAATATTGGATGATATTCTGTATGCCTTTACATGTTTATGACCCATTGTGTAACTCTGAATATTACAGCCCACAACTGCTTCCACATCTTCACAATGTACTTTTCTCAAAACTATTGACTATGGGAAAAAGCAAAACTCATAATGATGAATACTTTGCACAGCTCCAAATTTGATGTTTGCTAAATAAATAAGTTGTATATCAGCCAAATAATTATCCATGATAAAGATATAGTGAGGATGTTGAAGAAAGAATAAAGATATGTGGAATCTTTATAACAGAAAGATATAAAGAATGCAATATTGCTAAGAAACGTGATTTCTCAGTTTTATGTGTGTACATGATCACTATTTCTATCACTTCTACATCTTTACTTTTTAACATTTTCTTTGATGTAGTCATTTTTTCTAAGACTTTGTGTGCTGATAATCTGAAAATTAATGTTTGATGACTAGTAAAACAAATCAACCTGCCTTGATATGAAACAAATATTAACAAGTAATTTAAGAACTTTAGTTAATACCTGAGGGAAAAATACAAAAGAGGTTTTAATCACTCATTCACAAATGGTTCTCAGAAAATCTCCAGTAAAATGCACTAAACTATCCCTTGCATGAAGACAGCATAAAAAATAATTTTTAAAAAACTTCCACAGCTGTAAATTTTGGAGAAAATTTTTACATTTTAGGGACAATTGAGCTGTCTTTAAGTAGAACTTAACCTACTGTCATATTTGAAAAACACTATCCTCTATGCAAACCATGTATCAATAGGAACCCACTTCTTACATTGAAATATGCACTGCTTTCAAAATGCAATATAAAGGTATATTACTTAGAATCCTAATAAGAATGCCCAACAAATTATAGTGCTCAAAAAAGTACAAATCTACATTAATGGTTTGTAAATAATTGTGTGTGCTTATTCCCTACTATATCACACCAATAATTTTATATGTGGTAATATAAAGAAAGAGGCATTTTTACATGACTAGAAGTCTACATGAATACAGTCTAAGGTACAATATGAATGCAAAGACCATTTCTACATTTATACCATCTTCCAGTGATGACATTGTGTTCATTGATCCTGGGCCAAACTCTCTATAGTAGTGTTTCTTTTTTTTTTTTTTTAACTAATTAATTTATTTGAGAGAAAGAGAGCAAGAGAGCACAAGCAAGGGGAGCAGTGGAGGGAGAGGGAGAAGCAGACTTCCCATAGGGAAGCCCTCAGTTACTGACTATTTACAAGGCACCTGGGAAAACTAGAAACTACAGTAAATACCAAAATGAATAGATTACATTTACAGATCATACCCTTTAGAAAAGAGAAATAAGACAAATAAAATGGAGGGTGGGTAGTCCAAGATGGTGGAGGAGTAGGAGTTTCATCTGGTCCCAGGAATTCAGCTAAATAGCTATCATATCATTCTGAACATTTGAGAACTCAAGTGGAGGTCTAAGAAAAGAAAAGCTGCAAATCTACAAATAGAAAAGTGTCAGCCAGCCCCAGAGAGTGATATAGTAGTAGGGTGCAAAATCAGAACTTTTAAAAATCTGCTCCAGTGATGGATGCCCCTACTCAAGTAGTGAAATGAGGTGAAATCCTAGGTGGGACAGTGTGGTCTGGGGAAGGCTGAAGGTGCCTCATGTGGCAGAGTTCCCAGGCATCAGTTGGAACCCAGGGCCAATCAGTGAGCTCAGGAGTGGGCTCTCAGCTTAGGGCTGCCATATACTGCAAACTGTGGCATAGTCAGGTGACTGATCTCCAAGCCAGGGACCAACAAGTGGGAGAACCACCTCAAGAACCCCCTTCCTACCCCCAGGAGGAGAGGTGTGGGTGCATGCCACAAGAATTTGCAGGGTTTGGAAACCCGAAAAGGGGACACATGCCAGAAATAGAAATGCTGGATCACAGGTGAGCACAGACTGCGGCCAGAGAACAGGGAGACAAGAAAGATAGATTCTTTTTTCCTGAGGGTACACTGAGTAATGGGGCCCTGAGCTTTCAGCTGTGGCACTGGAGATTGGGAGGCGGCCATTCTCATTCTCACTCTTTTGTCCTGAAGGTGAAGAAAGCCTTCAGGGATCGAAAGCCACATAGAGTACTCTGGAGCATCTTACTTAACCTGGCCTCCTGATAAGTGTGGTGCAATTCCACCTGGGGCAAAGATACTCTAGAATCAGCACAACAGGTCCCTCTCTCAGAAGATCAACAAGAACATCCAACCAAGACCAAGTTTACTGATCACACATAACTGCAAACTCCAGCACTAGGAGAAAATAGTGATCTAGAATTCATATTTTTTCCCCCACGATTCTTCAGTCTTTCAGTTTTCATTTTTTTCTCATTCTTTTTTCAACCAATTTTTAATTTTATCAACTCTTTTTAAAAGATCTTCTATAATTTTCTTTTTTGTACACTTACATTCTATTCTTTCATTGTATTTAATTCTATTTTTGTAAACATGTTTTTTTTTCTTTTTGACAATTTTAAGATGCAGTTTCTTGTAATAAACAACCAAAATACATCCAGAAACTAGTGTATTGCTCTATTTTCTTCACATGTATGATAATCTCTCTTTTTTGTCTTTTTCTATTATTTTGTTAAAAACTTTTTTTACATTTTCATTTCTACAGTTATATTCTATCTTTTCAATGTATTTAATTTTATTTTTGTATATAGATATATATAAGATGTATATATATAAGATTTATATATCTTATCTTATATAAGATTTATATATCATATATATATATATAAGATTTTCTTTCTTTATGATTTTGGGATGTAGGTTCTTCTAACAGACCAAAATGCAGTCAGGATGTAGTATATTGCTCTATTCCCCTTTTTTTTTAGATTTCTTCTTCTTCTTCTTCTTCTTCTTCTTCTTCTTCTTCTTCTTCTTCTTCTTAATTTGGTCTGTTCCTTTTCATTTTTACAGTTACAACCTGTCCTATCAATGTGCTTAATTTTTTGCACATATATATGTTTTTCTTTCTTTATGATTTTAGATCTAGTTTTTTAATAAACAGCAAAATGCACACAGGGTCCAGTGTATTGCTCTGTTCTGTTCATCTGTTGGACTATATTCTCTTTTTTTCTTGGTATTTTTTAAATTGATTTTTTTCCTTTTTTTGGTCTCTTCTGATTGGTTTAGTGTATATTTCTCAGAGGTCATTATTGCTATTTTAGTATTTTGTTCTCTTTTTCATCTATTCTTTCCTGGACAGGATGACAGAATGGAAAAACTCACCTAAAAAAAGAGAGAACAAAAGGCACTAATGACTGCAGGGACCTAAGCCATATGGATATAAGTAAGATGTCAGAACTAGAGTTCAAACTAATGATTATAAAGATAATATGTGAACTTGAAAAAAAAAAAGTATAGGAGACACTAGAGAATCCCTTTCTGGATAAAAAAGCTTGTTAGTGAGATGCAATAAGAAATAGAGGCTCTAACTGCTGGGAAAAAAATGAGGCAGAAGAGAGAAGTAGTAATAAGGAAGACAAAATGAAGAATAAAGAAGCTTAGGAAAATGAGAGATAAACAACTACTGGATCATGAAAGGAGAATTTGAGAGATAACTGATACCATAAAGAGAAACAACATTAAAAAGAGAGAGAGAAACAACATTAGAATAATTGGGATCCCCAAAGAAGAGGAAACAGAGAGAGGGAGAGAGACAGAAGGCATATTGGAGCAAATGATAGCAGTGAACTTCCCTAATCTGGAGAAGAAAACAGGCATTTGAGTCCAGGAGGCACAGGGAACCCCCTTCAAAATCAATACAGGTCAACACCTTGGCATATAATATTGAAGCTTGCAAATCTCAGAGACAAAGAGAAAATCCTGAAAGCAGCATGAGACAAGACAAGGGGTCTTTAACCTACAAAGGTATAAACATTAGACTGACAGTAGACCTATCAGCAGAGACCTGGCAGGCCAGAAAGGGTACTGAATGAGAAAAATAACAGCCAAGAATACTTTAATCAGCAAAAATGTCATTCAAAATAGGAAGAGAGATAAAAAGCTTACAAGACAAACAGAAACTGAAAGAATTTGTAATCACTAAAGCAGCCCTGCAAAAAATACTAAAGGAATTTTTTTTTTTTTTTTAAACAAAGAGAGCCGAAAAGTAACCAGAAACCAGGAAGGAACAGAGACAATCTACAGAAACAATGATTTCACAGGTAATACAATGGCACTAAATTCAGATTTTTCAATAGTTACTCTGAATGAAAATGGACTAAAGGCCCCAATCAAAAGACACAGGGTATCAGATCAGATTAAAATCATGACCCATCCATATGCTTCCTCCAAGAGACTCACTGGAGACCCAGACACCTCCAGATGGAAACTGAAGGGGCAGAAACCACTTATCATACTAATGGACATCAAAACAAAGCTGGGGTAGCAATCTTTATATCAGACAATCTAGATTTTAAACCAAACACTATAATAAAAGAAGAAGGACATTATATCATAATTAAAGAGTCTATCCAACAAGATCTAACAACTGTAAATATTTATACCCATAACATGGGGCAGCAATTGTATAAACCAATTAATAACAAAATTAAAGAAACACCTTGATAATAATACAATAATAGTAGGGTACTTTAACACCCCCCTCACAACAATGGACAGACATCTAAGCAGAAGATCAACAAGGAAACAAGGACTTTTGATGACACACTGGACCAGATGGACTTCACAGATATAATCAGAGCATTTCATCCTAAAGCAACAGACTACACATTCTTCTTGAGGTCATATGAAACATTCTCCAGAATAGATCACATATGAGGTCATAAATCATGTTTGAACTGGCACCAAAGGACTAGGGTCGTTCCCTGCATATTTTCAGAGCACAGTGCTTTGAAACTTGAACTCAATCACAATAAGGAGATTTGGAAGGAACTCAAATACTTGGAGGTTAAAGTACATTCTACTAAATAATGAGTGGGTCAACCAGGAAATTAAAGAATTTTAAAAATTCATGGAAATAAATAAAAATGAGTATACAACTGTTCAAAACCCTTGTGATACAGCAAAGGCAGTCCTAAGAGGGAAGTAAAAGCCTCTCACAAGAATAAGAAAAGTCTCAAATACACAACCTAAACATCTACCTAAAGGAGCTGGGAAAAGAATAGCAAATAAAGCCTAAACCAAGCAGGAGATTAAAATTAATAAATATTAGAGCAGAACTCAATGAAATAGGATGAAAAGAACAGTAGAACAGATCAACAAAACTAGGACCTGGTTCTTTGGAAGAATTAATAAGATGATAAAACCATAGCCAGACTTTTCAAAAAGAAAAGAGAAAGGACTCAAATCAATAAAATCATTAATGAAAGAGGAGAGATTACAACCAACATCAAAGAAATACAATTATGAGAACATATTATGAACAACTATAATCCAACAGATAAGGCAATCTGGAAAAAATAGATGCATTTCTAGAGGTGTATAAACTACCAAAAATGAAACAGGAAGAAATATTAAACCTGAACAGACCCAAAACCAGCAAAGAAATTAAATTAGTAATCAAAAATCTCCCAACAAATAAGAATCCAAGGCTGATGGCTTCCCAGGGGAATTCTACTAAACATTTAAAGAAATGATACAGGGACACTTGGATGGCTCAGTGGTTGAGTGTCTGCCTTTGGTTCAGGGCATGATCCCAGGATCCAGGATGGAGTTCCACACTGGGCTCCCTGTGAGGAGCCTGATTCTCCCTCTGCCTGTGTCTCTGCCTCTCTCTGTGTCTCAAATAAATAAATAAATAAATAAATCTTTAAAAAAATAAAATAAAGGAATAATATTTATTCATTTGAAGTGGTTTAAAAAATAGAAATGAAAGAAAAACTTACCAACTCTTTCTTTGAGGCCAGCATTACCTTAATCCCAAAACCAGACAAAGACCCCATCAAAAAGAAGAATTACAAACCAATAACCCGGATGAATATGGACGCCAAAATTTTCCCCAAATTCCAGCCAATACTATTCAACAGTACATGAAAAGAGTTATTCATCATGACCAAGAGGAATTTATTCCTGGGCTGCAAAGTTGGTTTAACATCCACTAATCAATGTGATAGAGTACATTACTATAAGGAAGGATAAGAACCATATGATCTTCTCAATGTATGCAGAAAAAGCATTTGACAAATTATAGCATCATTTCTAGATTAAAACTCTTCATAGTGTAGGGATAGAGGGACCATGCCTCAATATCATAGAAGCCATAAACAAAAAGCCCACAGCAAATATCATTTTCTTAGAGATTTTCCCCTAATGTAAGGAACATAGCAGGGATGTCCTCTACCACCACTGTTGTTCAACATGGTAGTAGAGGGGGGCCTGGGTGGCTCAGTAGTTGAACATCTGCCTCTGGCTCTGGCAGTGATCCCAGAGTCCTGGGATTGAGTGTCACATCAAGCTTCCTGCATGGAGCCTGCTTCTCCCTCTGCCTGTGTCTTTGTGTCTGTCTCTCTCTTTCTCATAAATAAATAAAATCTTAAAAAACCAAACAAACACATGGTAGTAGAGGTTCTAGTCTCAGCGGTCATACAGCAAAAATAAATAAAAGATATCTGAATAGGCAAAAAATAAGTCAAACTTTCACTCTTCACAGATGACATGATACTGTATGTGGAAAATCCAAAAGACTTTACTCCAAAATTACTAGAGTTCATACGGGAATTCATCAAAGTGGCAGGTTATAAAATCAATACACAGAAATCATTTGCATCCCTGTATACTACCAATGAGATAGAAGAAAGAGAAATTAAGGAGTCAATCTCATTTACAATTGCACAAAAACTATAAGATACATAGGAATAAACCTAATAAAATAGGCAAAGGATCTGTACTCAGAAAAATATAGAACACTCATGAAATAGATTGAGGCAAACACAAAGAAATGGAAAAATTTCCCATGCTCACAAATATTGCTAAAATGTCTATGTTACCTAGAGCAATATATACACTCAGTGTAATCCCTATCAAAATATCACCAACTTTTTTTAGCTGAGCTGCAACAAATAATCCTAAAATTTGTATGGAACCAGAAAAGACCCCAAATAGCCAAAGGAATGTTGAAAAAGAAAACCAAAGCTAGGGGCATCACAATTCTGGACTTTAAGCTCTATTGCAAAGCTTTGATAATCAAGACAGTATGATACGGGCACAAAAACAGACCCCACAGATCAATGGAACAGAAGAGAGAACCCTAAAATAGATCCTCGACTCTATGGTCAACTAATCTTCAACAAAGCAGGAAAGAAGATCCAATGGAAAAAAGGCAGTGTTCTAAACAAATGGTGTTGGGAAAATTGGACAGTCACATGCAGAAGCATTAAGCTGGATCATTCTCTTACATCATACACAAAAATGGACTCAAAATGGATGGAAGACCTAAATGTGAGACAGAAATTCATTAAACCCTAGAAGAGAACTGAGGCAGTAACCTCTGTGACTTTGGCCACAGCAACGTCTTGATAGACACATCTCCAAAGACAAGGGAAACAAAAGCAAAAATGAACTACTGAGACATCAAAATAAAAAGCTTTTGTAAGGCAAAGGAAACAGTCAACAAAACCAAAAACAACTGACAGAATGGGAGAAGATATTTGCAGATGTTATATCATATAAAAGGCTAAAGGCTAGTATCCAATTCTGTAAGGAACTTACCAAATTCAACATCCAATGAACAAATCTTCCAATGAAGAAATAGGCAGAAGACATGAAGAAATATTTCTCCAAAGAAAACCTACAAATAGTCAACAGACACCTGAAAAAATGCTCAACATCACTTGACATCAGGAAAATACAAATCAAAACAACAATGATATAATACCTCACACCAGTCAGAATGGCTAAAATTAACAAGTCAGGAAATGATAGATGTTGATCAGGATGCAGAGAAAGGAAAAACCTGTAACTGTTGGTGGGAATGCAAGATGCTGTAGTCATTCTGGAAAACAGTACGGAGGTTCCTCAAAAAGTTAAAAATAGAGACACTCTATGAACCAGCAATTGCACTACTAGGTATTTACCCTAAAGATACAAATACGGTGATCTCGAGGGGCACCTGCACCCCAATATTTTTAGCAGCAATGTCCACAATAGCCAAAATATAGAAAGAGCCCAGATATCCATTGACAGGTGAATGGATAAAGAAATATGGTATAAATATACAATGGAATACTGCTCAGCCATCAAAAAAAATGAAACCTTCCCATTTGCAAAGACTTGGATGTAACTAGAGAATACTATGATAACTGAAATAAGTCAATCAGAGAAAGACAATTATCATATGATATGACTCACATGGGGAATTCAAGAAATAAAAAAAGAGGATCATAGGGGAAAGGGGGGGAATAAAACGAGATGAAATAAGAGAAAGACAAACCATAAGAGACTGTTAATCATAGGAAGCAAAGTGAGGATTGCTGGAGGGGAATGGGTTAGGGAATGGGGTAACTGGGTGATGGAAATTAAGGAGGACATATCATGTAATGAACAGTGGGTGTTATATAAGACTGGTGAATCACTGACCTGTACTTCTGAAACTTATAATACACTGTATGTTAACTAATTGAATTTAATTTAAAAATACTTTTTTAAAAAGAAATAAAATGAAGTAGTAAAATAAAAGGTACAACAAAGTTCATAAAATAGACATATTTTAGTAACCACTGGTAAGAAGATGAGAGGAAAAAAAGACTAATTTCTCTCCAGAGATATAAGAAAAGGCACTGGGAATTGAGATATTACCTGAGACGAGCATGCTAAAAAGTATAATTTTGGTCTGTAAGTCAATGAGACAGAGTTAGAATGTCCCTGCAGAGGAAATTGTGGGTGAAAGGCAAAAATGTGATTAACTACAATTATTGCAAAATATGGACAGTAGAGTTCTGAAATAATGGGTCAGTGCTTTAGTGAACAATAGAGGTTGGCAAACTTTTTCAGTTAAGACAGAATATTTTGGATAAACTCTCTCTATTCCAATAGAATAAACTTTCTCTATTCCAATGATTCAACTCTGTAGTTACATCATGAATATTACAGTTGAGAGTATGAAATTAATGAGAATTCTGTGCTCTAATAAAATATTATTTACAAAAACTGCAATATGAATTTGACTTATGGGTCATAATTTGATAAATCTTGATGTATAGCACCAAAAAAAGAAAACTGATTCATTAGGCATTAAGGATCTTTTGAACATTTGTGATCAGGAACATAATACACATTAAAGATGCATGTAGTCAGTAATCCTTAAGATTAGGAATACAGACACGTAGTTCGATGCTATTTTACCTTGTTTCACACAGAAGTGTGTGCATAAATTAGTTTAATCACACTAAGACAGGATGTAATTTGGTGTAATTAACAGTTGTTGACAATACAATGAGTGTTATAGGTGTTCAGAAAAGAGAAAAACTGCTGTGATGATTAATATCATTTGTCTACTTGGCCAGACTATGGTGCCCAGTTGATCAAACACTAGTCTGGATGTTGCTGTGAAGTTATTTTTTAGATGTTATTAACATTTAAACCAGCAGATTCTGAGTGAAAGCAGATTATCCTCCATAATACAGGGAAGCCTCATCCAATCAGTTGAAGGTCTTAAAAGAAAGACAGAGATTTTCCAAAGGACAAGAAATTTAGCCTCAAGACTACAGTATCGAAATCCTATGAGATTCATATCCTTTCAAATCTGGATTCGAGAACTCCTTTGACATCTCAGTCTGCCAGCTTGCCCTGAATTTCAGATTTGCCAGATGCTACATAAATTCCATGATCCATTTCCTTAAAAATAAATCTCTCGAGGGGCACCTGAGTGCTCAGGCAATTAAGTCTCTGACTACTGATTTTGTTTCAGGTCGTGATCTCAGGGTCATGGGATCAAGCTCCATATCAGTCTCCATACTCAGCACGGAGTCTGCTTGTCGCTAGCATCTCGCTTTCTCTATCCCACACTGTCTCAAATTAATTAATTAATTAATTAATGATAAATAAATAAATCTCTTGTTGGATAGATAAATAGATGATAGATATGAATGGATGGATAGATGTAGGTATACAAATAGGTAAAGGTAGAAATAGTATCAAAGACATGGATGTAGGTATCAATGTACCCTATTGTTTCTGTTTCTCTGGAGAATGCTGACTAACTGATAAAATCACCATGCATTGAATTAAGACCCAAAGATGGAAGGAAGCTCAGGCATGTAAGGTAGGTATTAAACTTGAAAACTTATTGATAGAAATAAAGCTGACAATGTAATGGATTTAATTTTTAGATTTTTCTCAAAAATGTCCTTGCCTTAAAAACCACCAAAAGTACTCATGTTACTCATCTAAAAGGTCAGTATTAATCATATATAAAAACCAAATACATCATAAGATAATAATACTACAGAATAACTTCTTATGAATTTGAATGCAAAAATGTTTAGCAAAGTATTTGCAAACCAAATTAGTCAAGATGTAAAAATAATTATACGCCTTGGTTAGGTGTGATTTATACCAGGATGCAAGGTTGGCTTAACATCCAAATATAAATTAATTCAACATACCATGTCATTAGAATAAAAAACCAAAAATAAAATAATAATCTAACTTATGCAGAAAGAGCATTTGAAATGCCATTATATCCTTTCATGATAAAAGCATGCAATATACATACCTATTACAAATAGGAGGAAGAAATTTAACCTAATAGAGTATCTATGACAAACCTAACATCACATGTAATGGTGAAAGGTTGTTTGCTTTCAAACGAAGAACAAGACAAAAATGTTGTTCTTGCTATTTTTATTCACCTGTACTGGAAGTTCTTGACAAAGTTATAGGGAAGAAAAATAAATAAAAAGGCTTCAGTTTGGAAAAGAAAGTCAAAGAATCTCAATTTACAGACGACATGTCCTTATATATAGAAATCTTAAGAAACCAACTAAAAAGCTGTTACAACTAAGCAACATGTCCATCAAGGTTGCAGAATACAATGTCAATAAAAAAAATCTATGCAGTCTCTATATAATAATAATGAACAATATGAAACGGAAGTAAGAAAACAATCTTATTTGCAATTACTTTGAAAAAGAATAAAATACTTAGGAATAAATGAAACAAAAAAGTACAAAGCATAGGGGAAACTATAAAATGTCATTGAAAGTAAAGATGATCTAAATAAATGGAAAAACATCCCATGCATCAGAAGAATTGATATTAAGACAGCAATACTCTCAAGCTGATCTATAGACTTAACTCAATCTCTATTAGAATTCTGACTTTTTGTAAAAAATTGCTCAATATTATAAAAGTCCATATGGAATTGCAAGGGACTCAGGAGAGTTAAAACAATCCTGGGAAAGAACAACATAAAGGAGGACTCAAATTTCTTGATTTCCAAACCAATAATGGGAATCAAGACAGAGTGGTACAGATACTAGGATAGACCTATATATTAATGTAATTGAATTGAAGGTCTGGAAATAAAACTGTACATCTATGATTAACTTATTTTTTAACAGTGGTGCCAGGATCTTTGAACGGACAAAGAATAGTCTTTTCAACATATTGTACTGGGTCAAGTGGATTAACACATGCAAAAGAAAAAGGTGGATCCCTTTCTAATAGCATACAAAAAAATTAACTTGAAATTTATCAAAAACTTAAATGTGAAAGGTAAAACAATAAAACTATTTAAAAAATAAATAGATAAATCCTTATGACTTTGGACTTTAGCAACTGATTGGGTATGGCAACAATCCAAGATCAACAAAAGAAAAAATTGCTGAATTTGACTCATCAAAATTAAAAAAAAAAACAAAACTTTCTGCTTTAAAGGGCACTACTAAAAAAGTAAAAGTTCACAGAATCAGAGAAAATAATTGCTAATCATATACCTGATAAAGGACTTACCTACAATTTATTTTATTATTATAATTATTATTTTTTTTTTACCTACAATTTAAAAAGAGCTAACACAACTCAAATAAAAAGACACCTGATTCAAATATGGGCAACGAATCTGAATGCTCGTGTCTCCAAAAAGAGAAAAAAAATGACTGAAAAACATGAAAAGATGCCCCAAATCATTAATCATTAAGAATCTGCACATCAAAAGCACAATATGATACTATTTTGGAACTTCAAGGATGACTAGACTAAAAAATCCAGTAAATCACAGTGAATAGGAAGAGGCTTATAGGTGACAACTGCTTATATTCCAACTCCCCTCAAATTTAAACACAGGGGAACAAAATTATTGTCACTTTCTGCTGCAAGAACTAGAAACCAACATATCCAGCTATTACCTGAGTTAAAATCTGAGGGAAAAAATAATCACACAATTAGAATCTGTGCCAAGTTACTCAGTGACTTAGGAGCAGAACTATTTGTACCTCCATCATCTGGGTTTTATGCTTCAGGGTAGGCCAGGGGTAGAATTAGGAATGTTGGCATAGAGAAGGTCAGGGAAGTCTGAGCCTAGATAGAAAAAGTGTGAAAAATCCATCACACACACACACACACACACACACACACACACACACACAGAAAGGAAGATCCTAAGCAAGAGGAAATTATAAACTAAGGGACACCTGAGTGGCTCAGTGGTTGAGCATCTGCTTTTGGCTCGGGTTGTGATTGATCCTGGGGTCCTGGGGTCCTGGAATCCAGTCCCACATCATGCTGCCCGCAAGGCACCTGCTTCTCCCCCTTCTCCTGCCTCTGCCTCTCTCTGTGTCTCTCATGAATAAATAAATAAAATATATATTTTTAAAATTGTAAACTAAAATTTCAAAATGTTAGGAAGTTACATTGTGAAAAGTAAGTAAATTCAACAAAGAATACATGTTATGCTGAAGGAATTTAAGAAAAATACTTTAAAGCACATATATTTAAAATGCTCAGATATGTCCGCCAACCTTTTTTTCCCTCTGTCCAGTGGTCCAGTAGCAGATGCAACCTTTCAAGCTCACAGACCTTCCTGAGGATTCTAGAAGGATTCTAGAGTGGAATGATATAATCCATATTCCGCACTGTGGCCGCAGTTATCCAACACAATGAAGAGACCTCTACAGACCAGACATGGGCTTTTGTCAGCCAACAGTTTTGTGACTGACTTCTCCCCTTGGTGAATTACAGGTAGAGACTACACCAGGTGATGTCCTCACACAAAGGAAACCTTATTTGCCGTAAATAAGGAGATCATAGGATCACTTCCAAAGCCCTGACTTCCTGGAGCAGGAATGAATGACTTACTTTTATTTAGGATTATGATAAATATTCAGAAAGAGAAGCTTTGTCATCACAGGTAAACAGAGGCATAAAGTTGCACAGATACTTAGAAAATATGTCTGTACGTGCATCTTGTTATGGCAATGATACTTGTGTTCCTCCCAGGGCAACTTTAATATTATATTGAAAGAGAGGTAACTGCCCAACCAGGAGAGGATATGGGCATGCTCCAGTACGAACTGGAGGGGTCCTGGCCTCCTCATCTCAGCTAAGGGCCCTCCTCACTTTTGAAACAGCACCGGGAGTTCTGCAACAAGAGTTTTATCACTGATTTTTTTGTCTCTGATATTCTTAGGCTAGAGACTTGTTAGCTGCTGCATTCCCTTTGTTCTCTTAAAATCCTTAACTCCTGAGGTTTTTGCATTTCTTTGTCATTCTGACACCTCCTAGGGAGTTCTGCTAGAAGTGTGCTCTGAAAGTCCAACAAAGATCACAGAAAATAGCTGGGGACCTGAAAGGACTTCTCTTGGGCCAGAGAGCTACATCCTATCTTTCTCTTTTCCAGGGAGCCCTAACTCTTGCTACAGGTGGAGGCTTGGCACCACTCTTACAGTCTACAGCTTCCAGAGAGAGTCGGCCCTGTATTTAGTGTCACATCAAACGATCCTTTTCAGAAAGCCCTCTCTCCTGCCATTTTGCCTAGACACATGTTGGTGACAGGTGATTTGCCCCAACGTCACACACCTCTGTACTCATACCCACCCCCAAATGCTATCAAAAGATGGGTCTTCAAACTAACATTCCCATACCCCCCCCAAAAGAAACACTCATGAAATAAGTAAGGACCCTCTTTACATCTGCTTTATTTGCATATCAAGAAGTGACCTAATTCCTGTGCCCAAGCAACCTCAACGGTTTTCCAGGAGTTGGCTGGGAAGAGTCCTCAAAGACACAGAGCAATGGCAAAAAAAATAAAATAAATAAATAAATAAAAATAAAAAAATAAAAAAATCATAAAACCAAATACAGGGGGATATAAATGAACAACCGAAGAATTTAAACAGAAAAGCAAAAAGGCATACAGGAAATTGAAAGTGTTTTCATTTATTATGTTTTCAAAGATTTTATTTATTTGAGAGAAAGAGAGAGAGAGAGAGAGAGAGAGAGAGAGGGCATGAGTAGGAGGAAGAAGCATGCTCCTTGCTGAGCAGGGAAAATAACATGGGGCTTGATCCCAGGCCCCTGGGGTCATGACCTGAGCAGAAGGCAGATGCTTAATTGACAGCCAGCCAGGTGGCCCCAAAAAGTTGTCATTTAAATTAAAACTCATTAAATTGATAAATCAGGGGATGCTTAGAAAAGTCCATGTGTGAACCTAAAACTCGATCCACTGCCAACCATACAAGGCCATGCAGTGGCAAAGAGTTTGTTCTAGTTCTCTTACAGAATTTACATGATGCCTACAAAAAGGAATACATGAAAGTATGAGATACTTCAAAGATCTTAGACTTCATGCTGCCTCATGAAAATATCACATGTGTTCTCTCTCGTACTATCTTTTTTTAAAGGACAGGGGAAACATGCTTTTCACTATTCTCAATGTTAAAATACAAAGTACACTACATGCCCCTCCTGCCTATCATCCCAGCAGTTTGTGGCAAAAACAATGAAGATTGTCCTCACAGAGCTGGATTGGAGACAATGTGTTTACACATGCAATAAAAAAGCAGGATGATGGCAGGGTGCCTGGGATAAGAGGATGGGGTAAAATGAATTTTCTAGTTCTGCTCAAATGTTTCAGGCACTTGAAAGAGAAAGATCTCAGATCTCAGTACTAGAAATCCAGTTAGTGGCAGTATATCATTAAATAGAGCTTGAATATAAGATAAAGGGTTTGTCATAGAAAATCCTTTGACAAATGTTTGTCTCATAGAATTCTGAAATGTTTGCTCACTTGTTTTAAATAAGAAGAATCTATTGTTTTTAAATTATTAAGATTAATATATTAATCTATTCAGTCTTAGCTTATGGGCTTCACAAATATCAAATTTTTGATATTTAGCCAAAGATGTCCAAAAGATTCAAGTATTCTGGTCCATTCCCCTACATGGTATGCATGCCCTCACCTACTCCTTTGATCTCCATCCCTGGGTGTTTATGCTTCTATATTCTTCCCTCCTCTTGAGTGTTCGAGGGATCTCTAACTTGCTTCTAATGAATAAAATATGGCAAAGAAATGAGATTTCACTTCCATGATTATGTTACATCATAGGCCTGTCAGAAAGCTGACACACTCTACGGAACCTTTCCCTCACTGATTTTGGAAAACTTTGACTACACTGGAAGACCTACACGACAAACAGCTGAGGCAGGCAACTACGAACTGGAGGCCATCTCCAGCTGACATTGTAACCAAACTAATGTGAGTTTGCCCCTGGGTGAGTCACAGATAGAAACTATACCAGGTGGAGTTGTTCCATAAAGGGAATTTTTTTTTTTTTTGTAGCAAATAGGAGATCATGGGGAATAATATCCAAAGTCGTGCATGACACCTCAAGCAAGGGTGAATGGGTTCCTTTTGGAGCCTTATCATTGTATGTAGAGGTGAGAATAAAGTTGTGCAGGTGCTTTAGGAAAACATGCTTATACATACATTGCATTTTATGTAAATGAACTTGTGCTCCTCCTTGGGTGCAGATTTTAGCAATACAGTGAGGTAAAGTTAATTGTCGGCCATTTGAGAGATCACTTCACATCTGTGCAAGCCAGAGTCGGAGTTAATCTCTAATTGGTCTGGGTGGTCTGGGCTGCCAGAGCTCTTTGTCCAGGCAGTTATTGCTTGAGGGATAGTTTCTGTTTCCATCATGGGATGCTATGCCCTTCATATCTTGTGCTTGAGTTAAGAGAAAAGCCAGAAAGAGGAGCTTAAAGGTACGAAGGTCAGTGAGTACAAGCAGGTGAGCAGTAAAGTTCAGGTCTGGGGGTCCAGCCAGTGACAACAACCAGCAGGGAACTGGTGCTTTTGGTGAACTACCACTGTCAGGAAGCAAATTCCACCCACAGGCTAGAGAATGTGGAAGGGGGGTTTCCCCAGTGGAGCCTTGAGATAAGATGCAGCCTGGCTGACACCTTGGTTGCTGCTTTCTGATGCCCTACACGGAAGATCCAGCCAAGCTATGACCAGACTTCTGACACAGTGCTGTGAGATAAAAAATATGTGTTGTTTTTAAACCACCAAATTTGGGGAAATTTGTTCTGCAGCAATGATAATTAATACAATAGGATAGTGAGAGAATCCAGGATCCTAATAGGCTTTTGCCAAAATGTGAATTGCCTTCTTATGAATAAAAAGTGTTTCTTTCGAAGGTAATTGATAATAACTTAGTTCTCACTTTTTTTCTCCTTTTCTCTGTGTGTTGTTTTATTGTTTTTAAAATGTACTGTGTTCCAAAAGTTCTTTTGAATTCCAAAAATCCAAAGAAATTGTTCAATTTTCCCTTATAGAAGAAAACTTCAAAGAGAAATATTTAAATAAAATGTACTTAACTTGGGATCCCTGGGTGGCGCAGCGGTTTGGCACCTGCCTTTGGCCCAGGGCACGATCCTGGAGACCCGGGATCGAATCCCATGTCGGGCTCCCGGTGCATGGAGCCTGCTTCTCCCTCTGCCTATGTCTCTGCCTCTCTCTCTTTCTCTCTCTGTGACTATCATAAATAAATAAAAATTTAAAAAAAAATGTACTTAACTTTCTATTAGTCAACTATGGAGTCACACTCAGAACTTTTAAAAATGTTGTAAATAAAAAGCTCAATATTTCACATGCTGGGGCTTGGGGTTGAGATCACAACATACACATGCAGCATCACACAGGTTCCAAGGAAGCTGAGCTACGTGAAAGAACTTGGCAACACTTGAAAAGATCTGTAAAATGTGGCCATGAAAAAAACTGTCTAATTGCCTTGTCATTACAGAACCAGTCATATTTAAACATAAAAAGAGAGTTGAGAATGCAAAATAATATGTAAGCAATTTTTGCATCTTTGAAGGGAAGAAGATAAAAAAATCTAGGCTATGCTTTTATCATGTGAGTGAATCCCAACAGATGATGGATGATGTACATGAGAACTGGAACACACATTTAGAGGTCTTTCCTCCCTGGGAATTAGAGTTGATGTCGGGTAAGACAGAGAGGTCAGGTTCTGCTCCTTCTTTCCTTTTAGGTCTTTGGACAGATGTATTTAAACTTTCTTTAAGAATCACATAAAAAGAATCACATTATACTGTCCAAATATGTATGCCATGATGGATGAGAAACTTAGAAGAAAGGCTACCACAGATAACTCATAAATAACAGAAAAAAAAATTGAACCTTATTGAAGAATCCCCATTCTGGTTTCAAAGTAAAATTAAATATGATTGAAAAACTTGATTGTACAAAGAGACATGAGTGAAAGGAAGAAGACAACTTAGACTGAAATGGTAGCAAGAAAACTTAATGAGAACATTGCCCAAGAGATTAATTAACACTATTTTTATGAGTAAGAAGCATGGAAGTTGGTTCCAAATTGAGTAAGGAAGAAAACTCTCATCATGGAAAACCATAAAGATGAGATTAGGGAAGTTAGAACAAATGATTTCATGCACTTATTTCCAGGTCACAACAGTGCTCCAACTTTACACTGAAATTATTTCTTGATACTTCTCCCTTAAATTAACTTAGTTTCTAAAAGAGAATGCTATTTTGATGGCTAATAGGAAAATAAAGACTTAAAAACCACTCTCTGTGTTCAGCAAATGTTCAGGATAGTGATGCTATTTGAATGAGTAGAGTCACATTTTGTGAAGCACTTAAGGAATGGACTTTGCCAAATGGCAAACAGTAGGGCTCTTCTACTGTATCACACAAGAATGTGAAACATTATTAGATTCCAGAAATCCACAAAATCATAGAAGGGTATTGGGTAGGAGTGAATGAGGGTGCTCTGTTTCATATTTTATGAAATATCTTTTCCCAGTCATATTAGCCAGTCTATATGGTAGATAAGACATGGATGCTCTTCAACCGGTCTAACATAGTTTTATAAATTCTGCAATGTATAGATGTGTGGTAGTCGGGGATTGTTTTTCCTGTTGGGACCCAAAATTTTCCCTTCACTCTTCTGCTAGAGACATGATATCAATTGTATTGTGTCCCCCCTGAAAAGATATGTTGAAATCCTCCCCCACTTATCTCAGAATGTGACTCTGTTTATAGATAAGGTTGTTGCATAGGTAATTAGTTAAATTAAGATGAAGTGATGAGGCCATATGAAGACACAGACATGTGTGTGGAAGTTGGCATGTGAAGAGGAAGCTGATATGGGAGTTAAGCAGCTGCTAGTCAAAGAACATCAAATGCTACTGGTAACATCAGAAGCTGAGGGAAAACATGAAACAGATTCCCTCCTTAAAGCCTTTGAGAAATCATAGACCTGTCAGCACCTGGAATTTGAATTTCTAGCCTCCAGCAATATGAGACAATAAGTTTCAATTGTTCTAACCCCTTAGTTTATGGTCCTTTGCTACAGAGCCCTAAGAAATTAATACAAATTGTCATGCAGGGAGCATGGTGATGCTGTAACAAGTAGCTGAAAATATGGAAGTAGTTTGGAATTGGGTAATGAGTAGAGGTTGGAAGAATTTTGAAGTGTGTGATAAAGTCTACACTGCATTGAAAAGTATATTGGTAGAAATATGGATATTACAGTCAATCCTGGAGAAGAGTCAAGAAGAAAAGAAGAGAGCTGCACAGAATGCTTCTCTTGTCATAGACAGTGGATATATCATCATGAACAGAATGTTGCTAGAAATGAATGTTAAAGCTGCTTCTGTTGAGGTCTCAAGGAGAAATAAGGACTATGTTATTGGAACCTGAATTAAAGATGATACTTATTATAAAGTGACAAAGAACTTGGCTAGATTATGTTCTGCTATTCAGTGGTGGAAAGTGGGACTTTTAAATGATCAACATGGATATTTAGCTGAGGAAATTCTCAAGAAAAATGTGGAAAGTGTTGCCTGGTTTCTCCTTTCTGCTTATAGTATACTGTGAGAAGAAAGAGAGAAATTGAAGAAGGAATTACAGAGTAAGAGGAAACTAGCACTTAATGATTTGGAAAATTCTCAGCCGTCCAGAATACTTCCTCTGGAAATAGGCTCAAGGTGTGGCTGGAGAAGCTAGAAATGTTGCTACCCTGCATAAAGAACTGAGATAAGTCTTACTGAAGAAGGAAGACTCTCTGGGCAGAGAGCCACAGATGCCAAGGTCCAGACTGACAGGAAATCCTTGGCTCCAGAGGTTGTGGTGATGTGCTTTATTCCAGAGCCTACCCACTGCCCAGAGCTGAGGAGGCAGGGCTGCCTCTTCAGGCCAGAGATAGACGATCAAGCTACAGAGAACCATTCTCAGGTTTTGAAACATATGGGATTTGCTCTGCTGAGTTGTGAACTTGCATTGGACAAGTGACCCTTTTTTGTCATTTCAAATTCTCCTTTTTTGGAATTGGAGCATGCCCATTCCATGCCTCCCCTACCATTTTATCTTGGAAGCAGATAACTTGTTTTTTAAGTCTCACAGATTTATGGATAGAAAGGAATTGTTGCTCAGGATAAGCCAGACAAGTCTGATTTAGATGACTTAGAAAACAAAATGTGGTATTTTTCAAAGTGATTATATTTAGATAGGATCTTGGATGTGGAGTTGAGCCAGGGATGGTTACATGAATCTTGGAATAAGAGAATGAGGTGGATGCATTATGCACATGGGAAAGGACAAAGAGAAGACTATAATGGGTTGAATTGTGTCCTCTAAAAAAGACGTGTTTAAATCCTAATCCTTACACCTCAAAATGTAATTTTATTGAGAATGAGGAGCATTGTGTGTGTGATTAATAACTAGAATAGTATTGGCCACTGATCCACCATGACTAGGATCCTTCTAGAAAGGCATTCTAAGGGACACCAGGGTGGCTCAGTTGTTGAGCATCTGCCTTTGGCTCAGGTTATTTGAACATAGTTTTATAAGTTCTGTAAATTCTATATAAACATAGAAAATTTTATAAACATATAAAATTCTATAAAACATAGCTTTATAAATATAGGCTGGGGTTGAGTCCCGCATTGCGCTCCTTGCGGGGAGCCTGCTTCTCCCTCTGCCTATGTCTCTGCCCCTCTCTCTCTGTGTCTCTCATGAATAAATAAGTAAATAAAAATCCTTAAAAAAAAGAAAGAAAGGCATTCTGTAATGACATGGCAACAATGGGGAATGCTATGTGATGACAGAGATAGGGAGAGGATCATGCAGCTGCAAGTGAAGAAATAGAAAGATTAAACACCAGAAACTAAGAGAAAGTCATGAATCCAATTCTTGCCCAGAGATTCAAGAGAGTCTGAAACTGTTTAAACCTTGACTTCTTATTTTTGCTGCTGTTTTAAGCCACTCATACTTTGCTGTGGTAAATCCAAGGAAACTTAAAAGGAACGTTAATATTTTTTTTCCTAATTATTGTAATTTAGTTTCAACAAAATTCATAAAAGACCCTGACAGTGCATGTTAGAAGCCAGACAGGCTCAGAAAAGACTGGCTGTGAAAAGAATAAGACCACTCAGTTGCTCGAATTTGAGAAATTTTACTTAGTTTTATTTTCTAATATGGTCCTCTAATCCTATCCTTTCTGATGGTGGCTACTAATGCTTCTAGTGGCATGAATTTAACTTTTTTCCTGACTGACTCTAACCAATGAATGTGTGTGATTTGAAATTCATAAGTTATGGTAAAAACACAACTTGCTGGGTATCAAATAAAGTTGTATCTGTCTGGAACAATGGGTGTCTCTCAGGACAGGAGAAACTTGATTAGGAGACAGCTCATGTTCACTTTTATTCCTCCAAATAATTCAATTAAGTTAGTAATAATAATATTGAAGAAATAATTATATATAACATATAATGGGTTCCTAATAGCCAGTCACTTTTAGAATGCTTTATGTGACTTGCTTGAATACACTTACAACTTATGATGGTATTATGAGGCATGGTCTATTACACCATTTTTGAAATTAAGAAACTGAGGCACAGGAAGTTTTGATAAGTTGTCCAACCTCATTGATAAAGCAGCAGACCTGGGAATTGTTCCAAGTATGATAACTCCAGACCCAGATTTTCAACCATTAAATTTTACTCTGTAATGACGCTGCTCTGTGTGTCAGTACATAAGATATATATAGTGGGTTCACTTTCATTGCTTAACCCAGGAGCCTTAGACTTCTGTACATAGCAGGTCCTACAAAATTATCTGGCTTTGCCTTACGAAATAATGAACGTCATGTTGGCTCCCTACACTGATGTGAGTAAATAATGAACAATTCTAACACTGGGTCAAATGTGTTTTGTCATTTTAATTAAACCCACTATACTTAACTATTAATTTTTCTGAAAGGACTGTGGCCTACAAAGTTATAGAGATTCTATAACCGTCTTTATTTATTTGTTTAATAAAATAGTCTTTCATAAAGGTGAGAGTGTGGACCTGTGGCTGAATGAGAATGATGAGTTTAGTATCCAGATCACATTACTCTGAAACCACCTGACATGGCATCTCTTATTTTGTGCTCTAGGATATGCAAATATAAGGGGAGACCATAGAATTGGATATTCTATGAACCTACCAACAATGTAAATACCAAATAACAACAAATTTAATAATGTGAATATCAGGCTCTGAGTTGTAAACAAAAAAACACCCATTCCCAGAAACATAGTCCTTCATACTCAGAATCAGTGTCAGTAGTTTCCTGAAATATGTGGTTGCTGAACCTGGAGGAAACATCTACTTTCATTTTATCTTTTATAATGAAATGACAGAATGGTTTCTATAACTTAAAGAAAATCTCAGGGGTGCCTGGGTGGCTCAGTCAGTTAAGCATCTACCTTCAGCTCAGGTCATGATTCCTGGGTCCTGGGACTGAGCCCCACATTGGGCTTCCTGCTCACTGAGAGCCTCCTTTTCCTGCTCCCTCTACTGTTCCCTTCACTTGTGCTCTCTGATACTCTCTGTCAAATAAACAAAATCTGAAAAAGAAAAAGAAAATCTCTATAACCCCTAAAGAGAAGTGTTTCCATAACATTTGTTCCCAATTGGGAGGAAAAAATTAAAGAGTGAAATTTTCCACCTGTGAACAACTCTCCAATAGAAGAACAAATCCTCATCTATTTGACATATGGAAATGGTAACAGACAGTGGGACTTGCTTAAGTCCTAATCACATGAGATAATTTATGCACATTTAAGAAAGGAAGGAAGCTAAAATATGAGTTCTTCTATAGTCTGTCTTATATTAACTATTAAGAAATCTTTTGTCTTGTGTGTCATGTTCTAATATCTCACTTAGGTTTGCCTCACCTTGCACTGAATGAAAACTAAGAGTTTCTACTGAATATTATACTTCCAAGGAATCTCTGTTATCTTCTGCTGCATTCCATAACATTTCAAAACTTAGTGGCACATGATAGCAATGATCTATCATTTCTTGAAATCTAGGGTGTTGACTGTGATCAGGTGAACAGTGCTTCCACTCCATGTGGAATGGCCAAATGCATTCACATTCAGCGAGGTGCCCAGTGGAGGGTAGAACTTTTAAGAAAATATTTAAAATCCAAGATTTGTCTATACATAGTCTCATTATGTAGTAACTGAGTTCAAGTTTCTTTACAAGACACAGGAAGGAATCTCCTAAGAGAACAAACCTCAGTTCACAAACACCCATCAATTTTGTGCTTACTTACATCATTCTTGCTAATATCAAATTTGCCAAAATAAGACTCATACCCAAGCCCACAGTCAAGGTGCCAGGGGCACATATATAGGAAAGTATGGTTCATTGGGGGTCACCAACATAGTGGTCTACCCCAAGGAGGGAAGCAAAGACCTGATCATATACAGACTGACAAGTAACCAACTTTTCTTGACTTCTCTTCTCTTGGAGGAGGTGGTTCTCTCAGTTCTACTTGGACTTTGAAAATAGTTGAGGAAGAACTTAGCAGTAAGTAGTCACAAAATAGTATGAGTTTATCTAATTATGTTTTAATGCAATTTTAAATAAAAATAAATGAACTTTGTCAAAAATGTGTCAACTGCTTTGTGACACTTGGTGTTTTACGTCTTTCCTTAAAAGGCATACAATAAAGAAAAAGAAAAGAAAGAGGAAAGAAGAAAGAAAGAAAAGAAAGAAAGAAAGAAAGAAAGAAAGAAAGAAAGAAAGAAAGAAAGAAGAAAGAAAAAAAAGAAAAAAAAATTATTTGTAGTCTTTCAAAAAGGCATGATTCTTACCTGATAATGTTCAATAATCCCTCTGACAGTAAGAGTAATGTTTCCCCCAAAGGGGGAATCCAGTTAACCAATTCCCTTACCTGGCAAAAGATAAAGTTCACAGATGTGATTAAATTAAAGATCTTGACATTGGAAGATGATCAGGCTGGTTCTTATGTAATCACATAAGGGAATGAGGGAAGAGAAGGCAGGGAAATGAGAGACAGAGATGTGACAATGGAAACAGAGGGCTGGGTGATACAATTTCTACTTTTGAATATAGAAGAAAAGCCATGAACCAAAAGAAATTCAAGTGATTTCTGGAGGCAAGGAGAAGAAATGGAACAGAATCTTCCCTGGAATCTCCAGAAGAACCAGCTTTGCATATACTTTGACTTTAACTCTCTGAAACTGCATTTGGACTTCTGTCCCTCAGAAGTTTTATTTTATTTTATTCTTTAAAAGATTTATATATTTATTTTAGAGATAGGGAGGGGAAGAGATAGAGGGAGAGAGAAAATCTCAAGCAGACTCTCTGCTGGGTTTGGATTCTCATAGCTTTGTGAATTATCATTCCATGGAAATAGTCCTTGGGAAAAAAAAATCACATTAAAATAATCAGACTCGTATATATCACCACATGCTAAACCAAGATTTTTTAAAAATTGCCTTATCAAATCCTCTTATTTCCATTAAAAATAATTAAAGTAATATCTTAGTGTCAAAGTGTTTATACCATTATTAAATTAAAAAAATAAATTAAAAAATTAAATAAATTGAAATATACTTTTGTTTGAAATAGGTTTTGCATGTTTTAGAATAATTTATTAAATGAGAACAGTGTGATATTTCCATGGAACATGGAAAAATGAGGTCAGTAGATTTTACATAATTTCTGTTATCATGCTTACAGATATACTCCGAGAAACCGAACCCACTAAACTATGGCAGGGATATTCTCTTTGGGAGAATTGAAAATGAATCTGCTTTGCCTTTCAGTTTCAGAGATATTGGGAAGTGTTCCTCTTCTGTGGGCTGTAACTCTCATGGCCATGCTGGAGGTTCTGATGTGTTTCACTTCACCTGGCTCTCTGCAGGAGCACTGCCAAGGACTCTATTTGCCCCCCAGCCATATGTTTCAGTATGTCTCTATTGCTGTTGAAGCCAAACTCTGATGTGGTTCATAAATTTTTGGATGAACTTGCAGAATGTGAATTTAAAAATTAATGAGCATGGATTAACACTCTCCCTGGGCAGTCTTTGTTTATGTGCTTAACACATTAGACCTATGACCCATTCAAATCATTTTCATTGCATTATTGCAAACCTATGATCCAGACAGGTGCAGTGCAATTGGATAACGTACCATAATAAATAACACCATTGTCCTAGAGATTTCATTTCACCCCTTTAAAATATGTGAAACTCTGAAGCTATATATAATAGAAGCTGACCAAATTTTATCAGGGAAAAACTAAGTAAGTCAGTGCAAATTTTGTTATAACATCAGCTACAGCATTATATTTAAATTGATTACAAAATATAGAAAATGTGTACTTTAACATTTTCAATTAATGCATCAAAATGACACTGGATGGAAAGTAGGCAAACTTTTTAAGTGGGATGTTGATATGATACATTTTTTTTCTCCCTTGGTGTTTAGGGATTAGGAGGAGAAGGCAAAAAATATATATAGCTGCAGAGTAAGAAAACTTGGAAAAGGACACATAGCTGGATTTAGACAATTATGCAGAAGTGATTATATGAAGGCAGTGGCCTTCATATGCAAGCCATGGAATTGGATGACTGCACAGGTCTTATCTAAATCTTGCAAAAGAAAGCTGCAGCCTGAACCCTGTGGTTAGTTTTGTATCTCTATTCCAAGAAATGTGCAATAAGTCCACAATTTCATCCACAAACTATTGTGATATGTAGTTTATTTGAATTTTAACGAGATAAATTTTCAAGATCCCTAGGGATTTATTGTGGTCATACTGATACTGATGATAATAAAGAATGGGTTGAGCAATCACAGTGATGAGCAGGGAACAAAGTAAACATCTAACTAATGGAATTCTCTAAGGAATGATTTATGTTATTGTCTTTAGTTTTATTCTGTTCACCATGTTTATCAAATTACAGATGGCAGAAATGACATGCTTATCCAATTATAGGAGGCCCTACTGGAAGGTACAGCTTAACATACCTAAACACTGTGCAGTGGTGCTTTAAATGAACAAGCTCTTAATTTTTAGCAGAATATTCCTTCCTTCCTCCAAAAATAACTATACAATTCTAAATGTCATCCAAGTCTTACAGACAGAAAATAGAGATATTGATAAGATCTGAGTGGAACAAAATCATAACTCTTTGATCTTACATGGCATTAATTGCACTGTAGATTTTTTAAAAAAATATTATTTATTACAACACTTGTAAATGAAAAGGTAGAAGACAATTCATGCTGTTAAATCATATGTTTAAGACCACAAACAGACAAACACGTGTGAGTTCAATCACTGAAACCTTCTCATTGATTATTATTCTTCAAACTCCTCACTCTTAGTAAATATTTGTTTCTATGTTTGCATTGTTTATAGTATTGAGATGATGAATCTTCTAATTCAGTGCCCTGAGAGCATGATTTTTAAGTAAATGCAACTGTTCTCTTGTTAAGTTTGGTTGTTTTGTAGATAAGCATTTCTAACAGTAGACCCTTGAAATAAAGTCTGCCTCTAGGGCTCCTTATTTTCCTATATATTCCTCTCCGTATTTAAATTTCTCCCTACATGAGTGTTCAGTTTTGAGCCACCTATTTTAAGATGTCACAGTGAAAATAACATTTTTAATTTTCCTAAGAAGTTACCTAACTTTTCCAATGCTTGGCTGAATATCAAAATACAGAACTCCCTTTAACTGGTAACATAAAATAATTGCTTTCTAATCTTTTTTATAAAAGGGAATATCAAAGTTGCTAACACTTGTGTTTTTCTTTCAGGATAAATGGAAGAGGAGAAGCATGCTAGTTTTCTATTGTTGTGTAACAAATTACTACAAAGTTGATTGGTAAAACACCCATTTATTATCTAATAGTTTCTGTAGGTCTGAAGCCAGGCATAGTGTGGTTAGGATTTCAAAAGTTTGAAAGCAAGGTGTCTGCCAGCCTGTGTTCTCATTGGGAGCATGATGGCCATTTCTTGGTTCAGTCAAGTTGTGGGAAAAACTCAGTTCCTTGAAGTTGTAGAAATGAGATTTTTGTTTTCTTGCTGCCTAAACTACCTCCTAGAGGCTCCCCTCAGGTCAGCTTACTTCTTGAAAGTCAACAGGAATGCCCCACTCTATTCTGCTAAATGCAGTCTTATGCTATATAATGGGAGTAACTATCCCATCACCTTTTCTAATCAAAGGAGCTATCTTGTCCTACATGCAGTCTTACCACACTCAAAGTGGATGACACATACACTAGTGGACTGAAATCTTGGTGACCACCTTAGAAATCTGCCTACCACAAGAAAACAAAAATAATATATTTAATATATGTATGCTAAAATAAAAGTAAAATGAATAAAAATTACATAAAATATAAGTGCATATTAAAATTAAATACATATAAAATAAAATAATTTAAAGGTTTTATTTATTTATTTGTGAGAAAGAGAGAGGGGAGGGGCAGCAGGAGAAGGAGAGAGAATTTCAAGCAGAATTGGCACTAAGCATGGAGCCTGACACAGGGGTTGATCTCATGACCCTGAGATCATGCATGACCTGACCCAAAATCAAGTCAGATGCTAAACTAGTGGATCCCTGGGTGGCTCAGCGGTTTAGCGCCTGCCTTTGGCTCAGGGTGCCATCCTGGAGTCCTGGGATCGAGTCCCACATCAGGCTCCTGGTGCATGGAGCCTGCTTCTCCCTCTGCCTGTGTCTCTGCCTCTCTCTCTCTCTCTCTGTCTATCATAAATAAATTAAAATGAAATAAAATTTAAAAAAAAGATGCTAAACTAACTGAGCCATTAGAAATGACAAATACCCACCATTTGCTTCAACATGGATGGAACTGGAGGGTATTATGCTAAGTGAACTAAGTCAATCGGAGAAGGACAAACATTATATGGTCTCATTTATTTGGGGAATATAAAAAATAGTGAAAGGGAATAAAGGGGGAAGGAGAGAAAATGAGTGGGAAATATAAGTGAGGGTGATAGCACATGAGAGACCCATAACTCTGGGAAACGAACAAGGGATGGTGGAAAGGGAGGTGGGTGGGGGGTGGGGGTGACTGGGTGATGGGCACTGAGGGGAGCACTTGTCAGGATGAGCACTGGGTGATATGCTATATATTGGCAAATTGAACTCCAATAAAAATAATTTAAAAATATATTCCCAAAATAAAATTAAATATATATAAAGAGGGAGGGAGTTTCTTTAAAGATTTTCATTCCCCATAGAGGCTCTGCTTTTCAATCCATTCATTTCTTCAGCAACAACTTTAAAGTGTCTCTGCAATACTACAGTGCAATTCTGACATTAACTACCTAGAATTAGCACAGACTCCACAGATTAACAGCACAGTCACCAACAAGGCTGCACTCACTATAAACACTAGCCACATTTGGGGGATCTCTAGGCCACCTTCTTTCCTGACAACAGGCTACAAATTCTGGGAGTTCATGACTACATTAGGTTTGAAAAATTGTTAGAATGACAGAACATGGGAAAACACTATATTTATTATCACAATTTTATTATAAAGGATACCAATCAGGACCAAACAATGAGATACATAGGGCAAGGTCTGGGAAGATCTCACCCTGGAGTTCTTGAGTCCTCTTTCCATTGGGATCAAGGCACATCATTCTCCTAGCATATGTATGTGTCATCAACCAGGAAGTTCACATAAGCCTTGATGTTTTAAATTTGAGTTTCATTTTGTAGGCATGATAGATTGAATCTTTAGCCCCATGAGTGAACTCAATCTTAGACCCTTCTCTTCTCAGGAGGTTAGGCCAATATTGTGTGATTCAGAGTTTCAAACCTATAAGCACACAATTAGTCTTTCTGGCATGATCAGCCCCCATCTTGAGTCATTGCCTAAGCATAAATTCAGGTGTATTTCACCTACCATTAACAACAAAGACACTCCTACAACTTTGGCAATGTAAGAGCTTAATCTCCCTCCAAAAAACTCAGGATGAATATCATTTTTTAAATTATTAATTATTATACAATAGCTTCTTGGTATTAACTGACCTAGGCTTGATGACGACTATGGTGAACATGGTGGATAAAGATTTGCCCTTACAAGGCTAACATCTGATGGGAGAATAACAACAAAAATTAAACAAGTCCTTAAAAAGAGAAGTAATAGAAGTAGATGGAATGAATATAAAGGGAAACTATGAAAAGATACATTAAGGGAGGCTGAGCTCTTTAAGAGGACAGCAATAGCTCTCCTTGAGAAGTCATATGTAAGCCAGGTTAAGGAGTAATGAAGAGTGGGAAAGAATAAGGTAAAATAGGAATGTTCCAGTAAATGAATCACCATATATAAAGTTTCACACAAAGTAAAGCATGGAGAGAAAGAGGAACTGAAAACCAACGCCTAATTAAAAATATGCTTTGAAGGTCAGAGTTGTTAGATGTAGCTTAGATAGTTAAGAAAGCAAAACACCATGGAGAACCTCATGGAGTCATTAGAGGAGTTAGGAATGCAACCAGAAAATAAGATATCACTGAAAGGTTTTCAGCTGCAGTCTGCCCTTGATCACCAGTGTGGTTTTTGGAAACTCTTCTAGTTTTCAAAGTGAAACTGGAATGGAGCAGAGAAAGACTTTGAGGCTCATTAGTCTGTTGTAATTCCAGTGAGAGTGGATGTGGACCTTGCTGTCTGTCATTCCAAAAGAGGAGACTGTATCAGAAAGGTATGTAAAAATAAAATTAGCAGCTATGTTGAATAAAATTAAATGTATGGAAGGAAAAGGAAGAAACAAGTCCCACTTTTCTAAGTACTAGAAAGAAAGGGGGCTACTAAGTACTAGAAAGAAAGTAGGAGAAAGAATGCTGTTCTCCGTCGCCTTCACAGGTAGACAATGAACCATAGTGGAGCTTCTTCTCTGTATAACCTTCCTCTCCATCTGAACACTACACTGAATGTATTAGAGGTTTATTAACTTCTCAAAATGAAGAATGCTTGGATTTCAATTCCTGTCTTTGTTTACATATTGGCATGTCGCTGCTACATAACCCCTTTCGACTTTTAAATGATTATATGCACCTGATTAATAATCCATAATAACTAGCTTGCCTAATAGTGTTTTAACCAAAAGAAAGTGAAATAAAGAGATATATTGTCTCAAAAAGATACCACAACTTATATTCTGTAAGCTCCCCTCATGTTAGTTTATCTCAAGGAGAAAGGACATTTTATAGGACAGTGAATGCTCTAGCATGATTGTTACCACTGGAAGAAAATCAGTAAATGGGATGTGGGCACCTATACTGAATGCCGCAAGCCCATCAACCTCTTCTTGCCATGTTTTATTTCTTAAGAATTTGTAAAAACTATTTTCTTTGTTCTTCTGTGCTCATATTATAAACATGTCATGTGTAAGTGACTTGGCTATGTAAACTTTCTTCAGAATATATATTAACCTCAATCACAAACTTTACTGGGCATTATGGTAATGTGTCTGGCAACTCATTCTTATTGCTTCCCATCTATTTTAATGAAAAAGCAGAAATGACAAATGATAATACACGAGGAATTGAAGTTAAGTGTGTCAAAACTTGTCACCAGCATGGAGATTGGCTTCGTAATTTGGGGAAAGCAATAATAACAAATTCTATATACAGAGATCTTTTTGCTCAATATCTTTTCTTTAAAATGTATTAATTAAAAAAATCTTTATATATAGACATAAAATATTCGGCCTAAAAAATGTCATTGATCTAATATGTCTACATGCCCTTTATAAATGATTCAACACAGTGCTGATTATCCTAAAGGCAGCTAGGAAGATGAGGGGCTTCTCTTATCTCCATGGGATAGAATTTATAGCTATGATATCCTGAAACTGTCAGAGTGGTTCTGTTGAGAGATGCAACAAATAAGATAGATAGCATCACTGGCATTTTTCCATAATATGTATAAAATTATTAATTTATCTCTCAAAATCCAAAATTTAGATTTATATGACTGATAACAAAGAAATCGACAGTTGAAGGAATAAACTGTATAGAAAACATTTATTCTAGGCAACTCTTGGTTTTGTAATTAATCTGATCAGAGATACTCAATAACTTAGTATTTTCATAAGCTTCCTTTTTACATGGAAAACATCTGGGTAGTTCCACTGACTTGTGTTTATCCAAAGCTTTTCTTTGGACACTGTTTTGACCATCTGTGCACAATGCTCTAACATTATTATTTTATTTTCATGATATTTGATGCTGCTTAACAGCTTATAGCTAACATCTGGAAAACAACTGCATTTGACTTCAGCCAATTTGAAGCATCGACAGAGGGAGGAATTGAAAGGTTCTGGAACATGTTTCACGCCATACAAGAAAGTATTTACCTTAGCTTAGTCAGACTTATCTTTCATTTAAGCAACTCCATCTAAGAATTACTAATGCCAAACAGTAAAGCAAATTGGTAAACTGTCCATCTCCAAAGACATTTGAACAGAAGCAGAATGGCTGCACAAACTATAAGAGATGCTGTAGGGGCAACTCCCTTCCCTTGAGCAATTGTTCAAATAAGTATTCTTCTAGTGTCAATTTCAGGTATAGCTTGAAATAATTGTTATTTTAAACTGTGGTGAGATAAATAAAAAACATTAATTGATTATCGAAGCAATATGCTAGAATGGAAGCTAATGCTATTTCTTATTTTATTTTAAATTAGCTATGTTAGATAAGAAAAATAATTTTTAACTTACTCTTAGAAAATGGAATACCGAGTCATTAAATGACACTAATAATTAAAAGCAATCTTATAATGGAAATTTTGGGAGATAAACACATTTTTAGCAATTATGAAAAAATTATGTTTCTATAAATAATGAATTCAAAGACACTTATATGGAAATATTAGTGCCCTGATCATTTCAACTGTGCATATTTCAAAATTTGCTTGTGCTACTACAAAAAGAATGTTTATATGATACGCAATACAAGTAAGAGTCTGGCCCATGAACCATCCAATTCTTATTCAGAGATTTCTTCCTGAACTTTACTTTTGAGTTAACTCATCACACAGACCCTGAGTTAGTTTCTTGGGTTAAGGACTTCACTATTACCTTAAAATGTAATCTCTATCAGTCTAAGGTGTCCTATCAGTAGGCTGTGAAATAAAGGTGAACTGCAAAAAGATTATCTAGGAAGTGCAAATAGCACCATTTGGAAAATAAAAGGAGAAGCAATAATACAGTATTTTTTTTTTAAGATTTTATTTATTTATTCATGAGAGACACAGAAAGAGGCAGAGACACAGGCAGAGGGAGAGGCAGGCTCCACACAGGGAGCCTGATGTGGGACTTGATCCCTGGGCTCCAGCATCAGGCCCTGGGCTGAAGGCGGCGCTAAACCGCTGAGCCACCTGGGCTGCTCAAGTATTCCAGATAAAACACGAAAAGGATTTTGGGGAAAAAAAATACCCATTTTAACTATATCTTCTCTACTTTGCTATCTGTAAAATAGTATATACTGCCTGCTATGGCAGTGAAGGAAATCATTCTCACTTCACATTTTACTTGCTTAAAATTGACCTTTTGTAACTTTTTATTTTATGTACTTCTTTAACTTATAGTTTATAATTCAGGCCATACACACAAAGACACACATGCACACACATATATACGACTTTCAAACATAATTGAATATGATTTAAAACATAAGATTTCAAAACATTTTCTGAAAGGAAAAAAAATGTATTTCAAGTTTAATTACCAGAAAATAGTGAGCAAGAGAAGTAGTTTGTTAACTACTGAAATAACTTTTTTACTTGATCATTTAAGATGATAAAATAAACATTCCTAAGACAAAAATTTTTTTATTTTTTGACAAAATTTCATTGTGAAAAAGATCAATTTCCCAGAGACTAAACATGTTTCTGGAACTAAATAATGGATATGAATCTTTCTATCTTTAAAACTGAATACTGACAAATGAATCATCTTGGACATAATTCAATTATTAAAATTACACACTATTATGATAATTTATCTAAAAATATTTATCCTCTACTGTATTTTCACTAAAAGAATATTGATTATGATATTTCTATATTTCTAAACCTAACCACTATTTATCTTAAAATCAGAACTTAAGAAATGATTATAAAATAATCATTTATTATAGAAATCAGATGCATAATTTGGGTTAGTGCTAAGCATTTATTCAAGAAAATCTGCAATGTTTTTAGTGTATTTGCACTTATTTCTTTCCCTTCTTTGTTTTTCTTATTTTTGACTTCTTCAATTTCTTTCATCACTGTTTTATAGTTTTCAGTGCACTGCATTTCAGGGCAGATGTTTCAGCTCCTTGGCTAACTTTATTCCTAAGTATCTTATTTTACCTGATAATATTTTAAATGGGATCATTTTCTTGATTTCCTTTTCAGATAGATTATTGCTTGTGTAAAGAAATGCTACTGATTTTTGTATGTTGAATTTTGACTTTGTATCCTACAGCTTCACTAATTTATTAATTCTAATAGATTTTTAGTGGACTATTTAAGTTTTTCTACATGTAGAATAATGTCTTCTGCAAACAGAGATTTTATTTTTTCCTTTCCTAATTGGATGACTTTTGTTTCTTTTTGTTGACTGATTACTTCTGCTGGATTTTTAACACTATGTGAATAGAATTAGTCAGAGTGGGTATCTTTGACTTGTGCTAGATGTTAAAGGAAGCTTCTCAATTTTTCTTCACTGATTATGGTATTATCTGTGGACTCTTCATCCATGGTCTTTATTATGTTGAAGTAAGTTCCTTCTATACCTATTTTTTGAGGAAATTTTTTAAAAAGTTGCCTTATATATGTATGGACAAGAAACATTTATGTTGTAAGAAGTCTTTAACTTAACAATTGTAATGGATAGATTTTGTGTAAATAAGCAAGAAGACTTGACACCTGGAATCTAACAATAAAGGCAAAGAGGAGATTTAGATTAATCAAAATACAAGTGTAGTAATGGTGAATTTATTCAGAATTGGAAGCAAGGAAGTAAGTCTGAGTTTATATCTACCCAAACTTTGTTTGACTGTAAAGATATTTTTTATTCTCATTTAAAAATAAGACATATTTTGCCTTTCTTACATCTCTTATATATTTATTATAGGATCTAGGAAGCTACCAAAAATATGAGTTTATATTGGTTTTACTTTTGCAACCAAAAATTACTTTCTATTCTTACTCTCCTGATAAAGATAGAAGTGTATGCTACATGTTACCTAACATATTTTATATACGAGTATTTGCTATTGTTTTAAAGAGTAGAAATTACTTGTTTATGCTTATTATTCTGGTAAGAATAGAAATATATTATATCACATAAAAATTTAAATTAATTCTGCAGGATTAGAGATCACTTTCCAATGGACATATGGTAAAGGGTTTATCAAGACCCTATTTCCTGTTGAGTGGCCATGCTGATAGCATTATGGTTAAACAGGCAAGAGAAATGGTCTCAGCCTCACAGGGTGGCAAGCCTTATGGATTATTAACAGGCCCATCCTGAAACCAATAAAAAGACCCTCCATCTGTTCATTGCAATAATAACTGGTATAGCATTCCTTAAAATGCCCAAATGTCCAACAATAAAAGAATGGTTTAATATTGCAGTCTGTGTATTAGATGAGATAATATTCTAACTTTAAGCAGACTGAGCAAGAAATAATTTAAAAACGTGGAAAACATATTTTATCACATTATGTGAAGAAGTAGAGTTATAAGAAGTGGTTATAAACTTTATCAGAGTAGATGAGATTTGGGTAGTTGTTAAGCTTGCAGCCACTCCACCAAGGCCATGGCTGGGCCAAGTCAATTAAAATTACATTTATGTGCACACAGTCTCATTAGTAAACACCTCCACAGTGAGAACCTTAACTAAAACAGACGTCAGATGTCTCTTCCAGATGGCATAGATGGACTTGCAGACACCAGAGGGACTTGGAGACACCAGAGGCAGGCGTGGGGTGTTGAATGTTGGTTACAATAGGTTAAAGATTATGTCAGATTAATGGTGATATCTTAGAAAAAAGGAATATTATCTCTTCCTACTAAGACTCCTGGAGAGATTTATTTATTCATTTGTTTGTTTTCCTTTAGTTGAATTGACCATCTCTATATATTCCCTAGTTTTCTTGATCTACAACAATATTCCCAGATATCCTACAAACTATATTAGCTTGCTAAGGCTGGCATAAGAGAGCAGCACTATGAGTGACCTAAACCACAGAAATTCATTTTCTCACAGTTTCAGACCATGAAGTTGGAGTTAAGATGTAGGCAAATTTCAACTCTTCTGAAGCCCCTCTCAGGCTGTCTTTTTTTCCCCAGGTCTTCATGTGGTCTTCCTTCTGTGATATAATCTCTTCTTATAGGGCCACCAGTCAGACTGGGGATCACTCTAGTATCCTCATCTTAATTTAATTACCTCTGTAAAGACTATATATTGAAATACTGTCACATTCCAAGATCCTGAGGTTAAGACCTCAATGTATAAATGTGATAGAGGGAGGCACAGTTCAATCCATAACACAAAACAGTCTTTTAATTTAAAAATTGAAAAAAAAATAAAAAATAAAAATTAATAAGCATGTAATAGCCAAAAGGAAAATATAGTTTTGTTTTAAGAAAAATCTCAGTATCAAGGGAGTATTCTAGATAAGCAACAGAACAATAAATAGCATGTAACATGATCTTTACATCCAAGAGGAGCAATGTAAGAAGCAGGAATATGTGAGGGCTATATTCAAATATGTTCTCAAAACATGTGCACACACACATACACACAGCACTCTTAATTAAATTGGATCAGTACACAAAGTGGCACAGACAAAGGTGTCTGCAAAAGTTAATATACATACATTGGAGACTGGAGAAGTTTTTTTTTTTTTTTTTTCTTTTCTCTAAGGCATTATCTTAATAACCTTACTCCAATGTATTTTCATATTACAATCCTTGATTTTCAAAGAAAATCAATTTATGGATTTCAGACTATATGCCTGGAAAATAGAGAAAACTCATTATAGATAAAATCATATACTGTATCTACTTCTCCTTTTTTCATAAGATTAATGCATATCACTGATATTCAAAGTTCCCTGAGTCCTCTGGGTGATGCTTTAAAAATTTGATAATCTCAATCTTCTATTGCATTGGTTATAAGCATGTTATATCAGCTGGATATTCCCATCGCAATTATGTAATGTAAATACATAAGAATAGAGAAAATAATATCAATTAAAGGTATGCACTCCCCTATTTAATATCCTCTTCTTGAGAGAAATAAAATTTTCCAACAAACACATGAGGATATTAATGGTATACAATGAGATATCTTTTTTTAAAGATGTATTTATTTATTCTGAGAGAGAGAGAGAGCAAAAGTAGGAGGAACAGATGGAGAGGGAGATAGAATTTCAAGCAGATGGAGCTGAGCACAGAACCCTACTTGGAGCTCCATCTCATGACCCCAACCTGAGCTGAAACCAAGAGTCTGAAATTCAAAAGACTGTGCCATCTAGGCACCCTCTGAGATATCTTTTACAAATGCTATAGCACATAGGTATAATGTAGCTGTACATAGACACAGGCACAGATATAGATGCAGATATAGATGCAGATACAGACGTAGACATATCTGTACTCATATTATCTCTAATGTCTGTAATTTATTTATATGATAAACAATTGAAGTAAGCATTTTTGATAGTTATTACTTGCTCATAATATAAAATTCACAAGCAACTCCTATCTAATATAAAACAGATACTTTAGATTTGTGGTTTGAACATGGTGTCTTAGATTCAGCATTTCCTCTTCCAAGTCCTGATAGTTCTTTCAGAACAAAGCAGAAAAGAAACAGCTCTACTTCTAGAAAATGTGAGAAATTAAAACTCCTTACATATCAGAGGAGGCATAACTGTGTACAGGTGATGCCCTGTACCTGAGGAGGTGAGAGGATGCATGTCAGAAATAGGTGGTGAGGGAACCCTGGGTGGCGCAGCGGTTTGGCGCCTGCCTTTGGCCCAGGGCGCGATCCTGGAGACCCGGGATCGAATCCCACGTCGGGCTCCCGGTGCATGGAGCCTGCTTCTCCCTCTGCCTGTGTCTCTGCCTCTCTCTCTCTCTGTGTGATTATCATAAATAAATAAAAATTAAAAAAAAAAAAAAAAAGAAATAGGTGGTGAGAATACCAAGAAACAGCACCAGCAGAAACACATTCTTTGATGCTACAAGACCCAATAAGATGAAATGTCTGCTTACAAAATGATTTGTCAAAGTTCATGGATGAAAATAGAAGTAAATAATAATAAAAGTCCATGGCTTGATAGAACACTAGCACCAGGATTCATTTTATTCCAACTGAAGGGAGTCAAGTGACATTTTCACAAAACAAAATAAAGAATGGGAGAGTTTGCTTTGTGAAAAATGGACAATCTGCAGTACTAGTCTGACCTTGTCCTCATCCTCATAGATATCCTCCAAAAAGCTGGACCAGGAAAAATCCACGTGCCTTAAAAATAGGTTATTATTTAAAGAAATTTCTTGAAAAGCATGCATATAGCAAAACCACAAAAAAAAAAAAAAGAGACAGGAAAGAGATATAGGAAAACCTACTAAGAATATAGTCAAGAAAGATTTTACAATGGATGAAAATTTAAAACAATGAGTCTCAAGTATCATAATGGTGAATCAATCTTATCCGTAAATAAGAAGCAGCGCAGATAAGCTATTAGGAAACCAATCGTAAAAATACAGGTATATATACAATATAAGGTGGTAGAACTAAGAAAAGAATAGGGAAATTGATCACTTAATGAATTCAGGAAAAATATATATGAAAATAATCATTATGAAATAATAAAGATAGTAAGGAATGGACATGAGAAAAACATTTTTTTTTAAATTAGGAATCTAAAATGTCCATGGAGAAAGGGAAGACAAGTAAATTAGACAACATAGGGGGCGTTTTGGAATTTGTAATGAAAAAGAAAAAATGGAACAAATATTTAGATAATTCATGATTTTTTAAAAAATTAAAGATTCAAATTTATATATTGAAAGACACAACATATGTGGTGAAAACTGCCCTAGATTAGGGCACTCTGAGATTCTTACCTGAAAAAAGTATAACAGATACAGAAAATTTCCAAAGACATGAATATACAGATTCATGAATTATCAAAGAGTTTTCACTTACAAAATCATCCCCTGACTGTAATCAAAATACAGCCAGTATCTTCGATCTCTTTCCAATCCTGAACTCCTTTCTGTCTCTCCAATAAAACATTTACTTTAATTGTAATACCTGAGTTTAGTTCTGCCTATTTAAAAAAAGTGTATAAATGGATTCACATGGCATATATGTATTATAGTGAGTCTGGCATCCTCATCTGAATAATATGACAGTGAGACTCATACTAATTGTTATAAGGTGTTCAAATTAATTTTTATTACTGTACAATATTAATATATCAATATCAATAAATCTATAGTAATTTATTTATCCACTCCTTAACATTGGCAGTATTTGGTTAGTTTTTATTACATGCTACTATAAGTGAACATAATAGGTCTGAACATTCCTGTACATATCTCCCGTTGAACAAATACCATTTATTTAAAGATTTAATTAAAAATGCAATTGCTGAGTAATGATGTGTGTCTATTTAAAGATACATCCAGCACTTTATATTCACCTATTTTTCCAAAGTGTTTTGAATCAATCACACTTTATGAGAGTTCCATTTATTCCAGGAGTGTACAAATGTGTGGTACCATCAATAGTGCAATAAAATTTTAACCATTCTATTAGTTTTATGTTGTTTTGACTTGTATTTTCCTGATGGTTGAGATTAGGTTAATTTTCATATATTTTCTGGCCATGTGGATATGCTCTTTCCTGACGCGTCAGATCAAGTGTCTAGCTTAATTTTTTCCATTGAGTTGTGTTTTACTTTAACACTACTATTTGTAAATACAAGAAATCTTCCCCTGCATCAAACTAAATAATTGTAATTATTATTATTTTTTAAAGATTTTATTTATTTATTCATGAGAGACACAGAGAGAGAGAGGCAGAGGCAGAAGCATAGGCAGAGGGAGAAGCAGGCTCCATGCAGGGACCCCGATGTGGACCTCGGGATCATGCCCTGAGCCAAAAGCAGATGCTCAACTGCTGAGCTACCCAGCATCCCTAATTATTTGTTATTTTAACATGATAAAATATAATACTCAGCCAAAAATCCATTATTAGGTATAATGACATAATAGCTGTCCTTTTGTGTGATAGTTAAAAACACTAAATCATTTTCATTATCCTTATCAAACATTGTCTAGAGGTATTACTCAAACAAGTGGACACAACAATAAAATTAATATATACAAAGGAAAAAAGAAGTTAATGTGTGATTATTTACACAAGATATGATGGTTTATTGGGAGAACTAAGAGAAAGAAACCTGAAGAATTTTTTTAAGGAATGAATAAATGAGAAAACAATTTAAAAACTTAATGAAAATTAATACCATTTATATATACCACTAACATGTGAAATCTTTAACAAGAGAAATATTTACATAAGAAAATTTATATAATAATATAAATAAAATAATTATGAAATGTCAACATATAAACTTAATGAGCTGTGAAAAGTTTAACATGCTCAGGAAGACACTAAAGAAGGTCATTATAGTACTTGCATATGGGCAAAGATAAAAGATCATAAATAAACAGAAATAAATATAAACAGAATTCAATAAAGGTAGCATCTGAATCAATGCAAAAAATAATGAATTTTAATACAAATATGTTTGAATAATTGAGGATCATTGAGGACAAGAAATAATAATTGAGGACAAGAAACCTTGATGAAACTCAGCTATATTTGTTTTAAAAAATAAAAAAATGAATATTTTAAAATAAAAATAAAACCATAAAAATACTATTTTATAACTTCAGATTGAGCAATAGTTTTACAATTATATCTAAAAACCTATAATTGAAAGATTGAATAACTTGCATTATAATATTAAATCTGTATGAAGAAAAGTATCATGAAGCAAGCAGAAAAATAAAAAGCTAATCCAGAAAAACTAGGCAATTCCTATTACAGAGAAGGAATGGCCTTCTCTAGTTCACAGTGTGCTTCAGCAAATTAATTTTTTTCTTCAAATTAATTTTAAAAATGGCCATCTGAAAAATGGGTATTTAGGAAAATAAGTTATCCTGATATAGTATTTTTTTTTTCAATTAGGTAGACAGAGACCCTAAAGCTTAGCAATAGACTATATTGAGATGTGCAGGAAAAAGGATGTGGAGTAAACATTATCTGTTCCTGGTAGGAATATACTTTGGTAAAATTTCTGTGGAGAACTATTTGTTAAAAGGTACAAAAATAGCAGTAATTATATTTTTAAAATTTATTTCATGCACACATAATACACATTTGTAAAATGATTTATTGTAAAAGTAATTCATTATAGCATTGTTTATAATAACAAAATTATGGTCTCAAATGTCTTTGAACAGGAGTTCAGTAATATTAGTATATATGATATTTTATGTTTAAGTCAAAATAAGGAATCTCATTACTGATAAAAATACAGCCAAAATGTTAATCATTGACAAAAAAAGGCAAAGTGCAAAGTATTGTGTATAGCATGCTATCACTTGTAAGAAGGAGAAAAAAAATGCTATCTCTGTGAATTTGGTATTACTTGCAGGATATAGATCTGCAAAAATAAATACATAAATTGTAACTGCTTATTTGTGCAAAAGGAAAATGATGAATGACAGATGCGTTGTCTTTATACTTTTTATACTTTTGAATCATATGATATTAAAAATTAATTAAAAATCTAAAAGAACTATGTATACCAGGTTATAATTCTTATAGATAAGTAGCCTGAAAAATGATTTTTCTTAGGATCAGTAGTTTACTCATTAGGATACATAAGGCTATCCATTCAGCTATAGAATTCTATTATTTCATCTATGATTCCATGAATCTATTCTATTAAAAAACTCTATATTAATAAATATTTAAATATATATTTTATATATTAATTACACACTATTAAAATATATCTACACAGAATTATTTCAATAATAATAATAATAATAATAATAATAATAATAATAATAGTAATGGAGTTATGACATCAAACATGAATCATTCCAGAATAGAAGAAAGCAGGAAACATTGAATAAAATCAATTTAACTTCATAAAAGCACTTGGATGATTCAGAACTGAAAGGTCATTCTGCTAAAATTATGATGGCCTTTAGTTTACCACCTGCTCCCACATACATTCTCTCACCATCTTATTTGATCATGTATAAAAGTGGGAAGACAGATAGCAAACCCAAAAGAACTCCAAAATGTGCATAAGACTAGCAGAAAAGAAAAAAAAAAAAAAAAGACTGACAAGACTGACAATTCTGAATTGAGATAAAACTCAGAAAGATAAAATTATAAAGGAAACTGTTCTAGTAAGAAAAAAATGCATGGATTAATTATAAATAATTCAAGAAACATAGAAATATAAAGAAGAAAAATAGCATTCCTGCATTTATCATCAATGAATAATAAGTAAATAGTATATATAAGAACCATAAATTGATCAATCGTGGTAATATATGTTACTTTATTATTTTTTAAAAGATATTATTTGTTTATTCATGAGAGACACAGAGAGAGGCAGAGACCCAGGCAGAGGGAGAAGCAGGTTCCCTGCAGGGAGCCCGATGTGGGACTCAATCCCAGGATCCTGGGATCATGACCTGAGCCGAAGGCAGATGTTCAACCATGAGGCACCTAGGCATCCTTATATATTATATAACAAATATTTTCTAGTTTAACTGTTTTTAAATTATAATGTCAATATTATTTTGCTCTATGTGTATAATTGTAATTGAAATAACCAATGCTCTATTTAAAGCACTCACATACTTTTTCGTTTTCCCTATCATAAATAAAGATATGATGATCACTCTTCAAAACTGCATTCATAGGAATCAAATTGTTACGCTAATAATATAAATCTTTCTGCAAATTTTTACATAATCAGATATGGTAGTTTTTAAATAATTATTTTAATATAGACTCTAATATGAAGAACAGTTTTAGGTTCACAGCAAAATTCAGCCAGACACTATAGAGTTATAATATGTTCCTGCCTCCATACATGTTCCTGACACTCTCCTCACTGTCAGCATCCTGCACTATTGGGGTACTTTTGTTAAAATTAAAGAGCCAATATTGACACTTAAATATCACCCAAAGTTCAAAATGTACACTAGAGTTTATTCTTGGTGCTGTATATTCATTCTGTGGGTCATGACAAATGTATAATCTCATGTATCCATCATTATAATATTATTCAAAATAGTCTAATTTCTCTATAATTTCTCTGTGCTCTTGAAAGTATCTTTTTCAGGAGGTATTAATTTTAATGAACTGAAACATCAATTATTTATTTTTGTGAATTGTATTTTTGATATCATACCTAAAAAATTATCACCAAATCTAAGGTTATTTAGATGTTCTCTTATGTGATATTCTTGGATTTTTATAGTTTGCTTTTACATTTATGACTGTATTTTGAGTTAAATTTGAATAATTTTGGTGAAGGGTGTAAAGTCTGTATCTGGATTCATTTACTTCTATGTGGATATCCAGTTGTTCAACCACCATTTGTTGAAAAGGCTATCAGTTGTCCACCAAATTACCTTTTTTAGTCAGTGATCAGTTGGCTATTTGTATGGGACTATCCTAGACACTATTCTGTTCCATTGATCTATTTGTCATTTTTTCACCAATACCACACTATTTTGATATCCAAAGCTTTAAAATAAATCTTGAAATAATATAGTATCAGTTTTCAACTATTGTGTTGGATACCCTGTTTTTTTGTTGTTGTTGTTTGTTTGTTTGTTTGTTTGTTTGTTTTTGCCTATCCATATAAACTTGAGAACAAGTTTGTGTATATTCACCCAATAATGGACCTTGGTTGGGATTGCATTAAATATATAGATCTATTTGGGAAAAACTGACATCTTGACAATATTTAATCTTCTTTTTTATGTTTTTATTTATTTTTAAAATTTATTTACTTATTTAAGAGTGATAACAAGCAAAGGGAGGGACAGAAAAGGTGGGAGAGGGAGAGGAAAAGAGAGAGAACATTAAGCAGACTCCATGTTGAGCATGGAGCCCAACATGGAGCTCAGTCTCACAACTCTGAGATCATGACCTGAGACAAAACCAAGAATCAGAAGCTGAATCTCTGAGCCACCTCGGTGCCCCTATATCTTTATTTAAATTCCAGTTAGTTAGCCTACAGTGTAATATTAGTTTCAGGTGTATGATATAGTGATTCAACACTTCCATGCAACATACAGTGCTCATCACAAGACATGCATCCCTTAATCCACATTACCTATTTAATCCGTTCTCTTACTCACCTCCTTTCTACTAACCATCAGCTTATTATCTATAGTTAAGTCTTTTTGGTTTGATCTTTCTCTTTTCTCTTTTTCTCTTTGCTCATTTGCTTTCTTTCTTAAATTTCACATATGAGTGTAATCATATATTTATCTTCTTCTGATTGACTTATGTTGCTTACCAGGATACTCTCTAGCTCCATGTATGTTGTTACAAGTGGCAAGAATTCATTCTTTTTTTTGTGTTCGGTAATATTCCATTGTATTGAGTCTTCTTATTTAAGAACATGGAATAATTCTTCATTTTAGTTTTAATTTGGTTCTTTCATTAGCGTTTTAAAGTTTTACCCAAAAGGATCTTGTACATATTTTGCTAGATTTATAACTGTCTTTCATTTAGGGGATGCTAGTGTAAATGATATTGGTATATCAATATCAAATTCCATTTGTTATAGGATATATGCGTATAGGATATAGGATTTTCTATGTACATTATAGTATGGGAAAGTGAGTTTTTTAATACTAACTTCATATCCTGCAACCTTGCTATAATTGCTTATTAGTTCTGGAAATTGTCAATTCTTTTGAATTTTTTGTATAGACTCTCACATCATCTATAAAGAAAGTTTTATTTTTATCCTACCCCATCTTTGTACCTCTTACTTCCTTTTCTTGTCTTATTGCATTAACTAGGACTTCCAGCATGATATTGAAAATAATTAATGAGAGTCTCCTTGCTGTGTTCCTAAGCCAAAGGCAATGCTGCTTTTAATTTCTCCAAATGCTTGCTTACATTTAATATTATTTTAATCTCTAGTTAGAAACACGAAACTACATTTTAATCCATTTTTATTTCCTGAGTTAACAATGAAGTTAGATATTACCATATATTTATATTTCTAATTTATATTATACTGTGTATAGTAGCTACAGCCATTGGACTTTTTAGAGAGCAAAAAAAAATTGTGAAAACAAATATAAATTCAAATATATAAAGCAAACATATAAAGCATAATCTTAGTAAATATAGGCATTTTTAAGTAAGTAAACCACAATTTTACTCCTCAGAGTAACCATCATTTCTAGTAGGCTTTGAATTAATACACCCATACATATATACATCCACATATATAACATTACACAATATTTATATCATATTATACATATTTAATATAACTAATGTATATACAAATATGGGACACCTAAACAACCTCACATATCTATATGTCATTTAATTTTAAATCAAGCAGAGAGACTCCAGTAATATGACAAATAATAATAACATGAGGATATTTCAACATTTAATATTAATTTGGTATAATTACATAATTAAGTTGAAGGAAATAATCCATCATGAATCATCCTTATTGATGCCCAAACATAATAATCACTATTTTTAATTAAAAAAATCCATGATAGATAAGAAATAGAAGTGCCCTTCATCAATCCCATAAAAAATAACAATTTCTAAGAAAGATCCAATAATGATTCTCAGAATCTGATATAATGTTTGACACAAAGCAGACATTTGACAAATTCACAAGCATTTGGGTAAGCAATATATTAATTGATAGAAATCTGATATATTCTCATTAAAATCCAGGCATGACTGCTCTTTATCACTACACTAATTAACTTTATTCTGATATTCTTCAAATAGAATAAGTTGAGAAAAAAGGTGAGAAATAAAAATCAGATATTATGAGTTAGTATCAATTTCTCACATTGAAATTCTTACTGAAAAAACAAAAGAACTGATAAAGTATCATATTAATTATGTATGTATAAACATACTGTATTAATTATATATATAATTATAATCACAGATTTATTTATATTATAGTATTATGGAATTCAGTATATTGTCTGCTTATGTAAATGAATCAATAAATAAGAAATTAACCAAATGTAAATTTTAATTAACAAGAAAACAAATAATTAAAATTATTTATAAAAATATAAATTACTTTAGAAATATGACAAAGAACAGTTACAGGCAAGATGAGTCTTAAGAGATAACTTATAGAAATGTAGACTCATATGAAGTCCTGCCTAAATATATAGAGAAAAATATTTTGCTGTGTCTACGGATTAGAATCCATTGTGTGCTCTGATCATCTACTAATTCTGTGCTGTTACTTCTCCCTTATTTCCTAAGATATAATCAACATGGATAACAAGGTCACAAAAATACTCTATATTTTGAGACTTTTACTCAGAAAACAAAGTGGGCTTCTTTGAAGCCTGAACAAAACACTTTTTGTATATAAGAAGTGGACATAAATATTAGATATTAATAAATGAAGTCAGGGAAACATTTCTACCCATCTTTTGCTACCAAACTCATAGCTCACACCTACCATGGTATTCCATTGGCCAGAAAAAAAAAAAAAAAAAAAAAGTGTATTTTTACAGATGCAGGCCTTTTTTGGGAGAGAGGGAAGGATGAGATTAGCTTTGCTGAAACCTTAGAACATTAGCAACATACATAAAGAACATTTCATGCTTCATATACCATTTATTTAAAAATATATTTTGTCCTCTTCATTCCCCTAATTATAACATTTGAGCTATTATACCAGTCTTTAATTGTTTTTCTGTGCCACCACTTGGAGTGATCACAAAGGGCTGTCTCTAAATTGGAATCACAGAAAAAAAAAAAAAGGTAGTAGTAATATTTTCACTTTCCTTGCACCTACAGAAAGAAAGTATTATTCTTTGTGATAAAATTAATTCAGAGCATCTTAGATCACATGTTAACTCCATAAGAGTACACAGCACAGGTTCACTATACGTATAATGACATAAAATGGCACACTGGGAACATTCACAAGAAACATTCATATTTGCTTCTCTAGATTAGACAACTGTGTAAAAACAGGACACCTAGCAATGTCATTTTGAAAATTAGGACACTAACAGTACCTGCCTTCTATCATTGTTATAAAGATTAAAGCAGTTAACTGTATCATTATCAAGGGGAGGGATTGATCTACTCCTCCACAAGACACTTGCTTCTTTTTATTCCCTGTAAAGGAAGAGCAACATCAAAAAGAGAAGGGACATTCAACTGTCAGTATAAAGAAAGATAAAAGCATTGCTAACGAAGTAAAACAAAGACCTTCAAACAATTTGAATTAAGACTCTGCTCAGGGGTTGAGCGTCTGCCTTTGGTGATCCCGGGAGGGATGGAGTCCCGCATCATGCTCCCTGCAGTGAGCCTACTTCTCCCTCTGCCTGTGTCTCTGCCTCTCTCTCCTGTATCTCTCATGAATAAATAAATATATATATATTATATACATATATATATATTTTGTTTTGTTTTGTTTAAAAAAGGGCTCCAACAAAGAGATGTTTTTTATACCTCCATGCATAGAGACAGTAGAGAAAAAAAAAAAACGAAAAAGCAACTATACACACACACACATATATATATGTATATAATTTTAAAGATAAAGATATGTCAAATAGTCTTGCATTATCAGAATAGCATTATCAAACAAAATAACCAATCTGTAAATATTTTATTTATTTATTCATGATACACATAAAGACATAGGCAGAGCCTGATGTGAGACTCCATCCCAGGACCCTGGAATCACCACCTGAACCAAAGGCAGATGCTCAACCACTGAGCCACCCAGATGCCCCCCCAAATTTATATATAGAAGCCTTTCACATTTCTTATTAAATTTCTTTCTGATAATTTTCCACTCTGTGATAAAAAGTATTTTTTCTTTTATTTTCTTACTATTTCTACTTAATCTTGCCAGTTATAGATAAGCTATTGGCTTTTGTATATTAACTTTTCATTTGGCCCTAAACTATAAAAGCTTTTTACATGTTTTATTGCTACTTAAAATAATCACTTAGAGATTATAAAAGGATAACACTAGACAAATCCACAGAATAAAAATGGGTATTCCTTTGATAGGAACCCTGATTCAATAAAGGCTTGTTATTTTTTAAAATGGGTATCTTTGAAAAAGGATCACTGCATTATTTGTTTTTGTTTTAATATATTATATTCTAGTTTCAGAGCAAGCTTGTTTCACTAAATCAGTTACAATATATTTTATTTTTTCAGCTCTTAAATATTTTCATAAAACTTATCTGTATCTTCCAATTCTAATGAAATCATGAGATAAATTTTTAGAAACTTTAAAAATGTCTCATGACTATTGATCATTTATAATTTCTAACATCATCGATACAGGCTGAATTATGTCCCAATTAAATTCATATGTTGAAATTTGCAAATTTGTTACATCAGAATGTGACTATATTTAGATATAAAGCCTTTAATGAGGTTATTAAGTTAAAATGGTTTGAGTGGAACACAAATTCAGAGTAACTGGTGTCCTTATATGAGGAAGAAGAGACACCAGTGATGTGCCCACACAGAAGAAAAGCCGTGCGAGAAAATAGATGAAGGTGGCCATCTGCAAGCCAAGGAGAGAGGTCTCAGCAGAGAATAATCTTGAGCTTCTAGCCTGAGAAAATCTATTTCTCTGGCTTAAGTCATTGAGTCACTGGTAGCAAAATAATATAATCATTATGTGTTCTCTTAGAGATACATATCTTACTACTTTAAAAAAAAATTATTTCTTAGAGACCACAAGCACATGAGTGGGAGCAGGAAGGGGCAGAGGAAAGGGAGAGAGAATCTTAAAATGCTCCATATCCAGCATGGAGCCCTATGCAAAGCTTGATCTCATGACCCTGAGATCATGACCTGAGCTGAAATAGTTGGACACTTAACCAAGTGAACTGCTCAAGCACCCCTTGCATTACCTGTTAAATAGTTATTCCCGTATTTGTTGTTAATCCCATATCCTCGTATCAAGACTTGAATAAAAGGTAAATTCCGAGAATGAGGAGCCTGACAGGATTCATATTCACTGAATGATTTCATAATGATCACATTAGAAACTTCCCCTGTTCACCTATTTTGGTAATGTGAATTACCAAATTCACATTCAAAAAAATTATGAATATATTAGTAATGGGTTCTCTGAGTTGATTGTCTAGGGTTCGTCTTGGAGGCCAATCCATGATCACTAATCATCTGCTTCCTAGGATAGACTCTGTATCATGAACACACTCCAAATATGCTTCTTATCATAGAGAGGTCCAGAAGCTACAGATTTATGATTCTAAGACAGACCCCACTTGATGGGCCTCCACCCAGATCCTAAGTCATTACATCCAGTTGCTAAAATCTTAATTACTGTATTTCAGTGGGGGCATCAGACAACTCCCTTCTGGTTATCTCCTGGGCTAGCATTTATTTTCCAGACATATTATCATTGACTTTCACTATTGATATATATTTTTTCTATCCATAAAATTTATTTTCCCTTTATTTTATTTTTTTTTTAAGATTTTTGCTTATTTATTTATGACAGACAGAGAGAGGCAGAGACATAGGCAGGGGGAAAAGTAGGCTTCCTGTAGGGAGCTTGATGTAGGACTGGATCCCTAGATCAATGATCCATAGATCATTCCTAGGATCATGATCTGAGCCAATGGAAGACACTCAACCACTGAGCCACCCAGGTGTCCCTATTTTTCCCTATAAATGAAAAGTAAGAAAACAGTGAACCAGAGCCTAGGATTAAATTATAACATGTAAACATGTAAGGTCATTATTTCAGATTATTTTTTTCTAAACAAAATACTAATAGTCCCTAATGCTGTTAAGAACAATGACAGAAAAAAAAAAAAGGAAAATGAAAAGAAAAAGAAAGAACTATGACTTTAAAATCTATATCAGAGTTTTATTTTTATTTTATGTATTCTAATATTATAAAATCTTTGTCCATACCATTTTGCTACTTCATTTGCTTCATGTCTGGTTTATTTCTAAAATTACTTATTTTGATTTTTCTATAGCAGTTCTCCAAAAGAAATAATCATGATAAATTTTCGTACAATATAATTTAACGATAAAATTTGTCATTAGTCATACATAACAAAATAAGATTCAAGTTATATATTTTGGCAAAACAAAATATATTTTATGCTAAGTTTTAGTATGAGCTTTTATCATCATCCTCTTCTATCTCATTTAAGTGATAGTGTGTTATGTCACGTGTAAGATTTTATTTTTAATATGATTACTTCTTTAATAAAAAGGATAAAAGCAATGATTTGGAACTATATAAGGAGAGAGATGGAGGTGATGGTGGTGTTCTCTAAGGGAAACCCTGATTGTGGATATTAGCTCTGAACAAACACGTCTTCTTGCTTATGCTAGATTATCAGAGTCAGAGTCTTCAAAGCTATTAACATGACTCTTTAGCATGCATCTGAAGCTGGGATTGACATCAGTATGACAGACTTGTTGATTTACAACAATCAAAATCTGACTTAGGAATCTATATATGTGAAGTCAGTGTTATGTTTGTATTATTTTCTGTAAGAACTGGTTATAAAATCACTCCCATCGGAAAAATGTGTTTTGAAAATCGTTTCAAAGCCAAGATACTTGGATGTCCCAAATATTTAATGGCTTTTCATTGTATCCATCTCATAGTACAGATGGCCTGGATAATAGTCCATTCACCTTTTCTCTATAGGAAAATTTTACTTTGAAGCTGGAATTATGTCTTATCTGTGTGTGTGTGTGTGTGTGTGTGCATGTCTGTATAATATGTGTTGACTTGTAACTCATTACAGTTAATTTCAAAGAGATTATTTATGCTGAGTTAGTTTTATTTGAATAACAGTCCAAAATACTAAATTATAGTAAATTATTAAGGCAATTCAAAATTATACTATTTTTAGTTGAATACATAGTGTTCAGCCTTGTGGAAGTCCTTCCTTTCACTATTTTCCATCAGGTAGATGTTCCAGTTAATCAAACAAACAAACAAAAATGACCTAGGTGTTAGAACAGTTTGCCTATAGGTGTACATAACCAGGGCTATAGGGCTAATAATGAAGGTTCCATGTGAAATTGTCTTCAAATCAGAGGCTTATATAGACTCAGTTGTTGTTATGACAATTACCTGTTTTAGCATAACAAAACCTACTTGAAGATTCTAATTTGGTTCTTTTAAATCTCTGATTATATCAAGTGCCTTTCTCCCAATATAAATTTAGTGGATCTGATTACAAAGCTTCAGCTTATAATGGTGCAGCTTTCTAAAATGTAATACAATATGTGGGTTGCAAACATACCTACATCTATTCTAGTATTCATTTCATTCCTCCGTGGTTCTTATATCCTAATCCTATGTATTCTAAGTAGCATTATTAATTTAAATATTATATTATCTATTAAATAATAACAACGCTAAAAGTAAGCGAGAGTATATATTAATTTTATAGGTGAGTGTATATTTTGTTATATTAAGTATACGATAATCATGTGCATAAACACATATGTGTATGTATATTATATTCTTGTTTAAAAATTATATGAAAAACTTATGACTTAAATTCTAGTACTAACATTGACATCTATTTACATATATTAATATCTAAGTTTTAATTTCTTAGTTTTTGAGATGAACATAGTTGCATCTGCCTTATATTTTTTTCTGTGCTTATGAGGTTATTATTGAAAATGTGTTTAAAAAGTATAAAGTATTATCCAAATGCAAGTAGCATAATAAAATATTGCAATATTATTAGTTGAATACCACAGATGATACTGATGAGATTGAAGGGCATGCTGTGAATTACATAGCTAGTTCATAGTATAGTAGATTTTCTCTTCCCTTTCTCAGCAAATATGCACAGGAAAGATGGTAGTATGATGTATATATTTGTGATTCAAACTATATGTTATAAACATTTTGAATAAATAAGATAAACCATTTTTTTAAACCTAATGGAGAAAACATATTTCAAACTATGCTTTAAGTGTAATGCCAAGATGGTCATCTGTAATATGTTTACTGAATTGAAGTATAAAATGATATATTTATATTTGGGTTTACTGAAAATTTTGAATACGGCAATCACTGAATTTCACAATACAGTCATATACAGATGGAGAAAGAGACAGAGATAGATGCATATTATAACTCCTGGGATTTGTAAGACACCAACAGAGTTAAGAAATCTTTAAAATGCTTCATGTGGAGTCTAACCCTTAATTAGCCAGTAATGTTATTGCAGCTTATCTAAAATTAATCAGCAAAATCCTCACTGATGCCTGCTGATTCCTTTATAAGTTCCACCCAGTAATATGGTTCTTCGGATAAAAAGAAAATTAAAAAAAAAAAAAAGAACCTGTAAACACCTTGAAAATGTGACAATTCTGGATAATTTGAACATTGATTTTTACTGATATATATTCAGGAGAAAATTATTTTTCTGACTAAACTAAAATTGCATTTTGTTTTAATTATTCCATTGTTCATCTCACTCCTATCATTCAACGTTGATGTGAAATTGAACTAGAGGTTTCCCTATTCTTCAAATTTCTTTACATGGTGTCATGCTAACACGCAAGTACAATCAAAAGAGCAAAAATCAATATTCTTTCATGTCACAAGCTTTTCTTTTTTGGGAAGTAGAAGTCATTAACACTGGAGGTATGGGGCACTATTAAAACATAAACTTTGAAGAGTAAATCCTAACTTCCACACTTGCTATCTGCACTAAATCACAAAAATTTGTAATCTCTTGTCAGCCTTCATTGTCTCATGTCCTCTAGGATGACCCTTACTTCTAGTGAACACAGTAAGGACTAATGTCTATCAATAAATAACAACACAATGTCTAGTTTTGTAAAGTAAGAACTCAGTAAATGATAACTAGTATTATTTCTATTACATTTCATAATATTTAGGTTGTCAATGCTAAAAACAAAATCAGTTATACACTAGACTACTAATTATCAGCTGAATTCATTAAAGTGAATTAAATTGTTAACCAATAATTTTAGTCTTATCCAAGTGGCTTTTTCTGTGAATGATTACAAAAAAAATGAGGTATACATAGATGCAGAGCCTACAATATAATTGATTAGAGGATAATAAAAGAAAATCTTAAATTGGTTAACATAAAGTAAGAGAATCTATAGATAATACTTTATTATTAGAACTGAATATTTAACAAAACATTGCATAATATAGAATTTATGTACAATATACTACATGAAAAGAAAAAAAGATGTTACCTTAAGCATAATATATATTCTTAGATGAATATAGGTATATATAATTTCTCAAAGATATTAAAAATAAAATATATATCACACCTAGAAATTAAATAAAAAGAATGCCAACAAAGCAAAAATTAATATGTAGCTTATATAGCATAAAATAATGGAATGAGTCAAATCATACTTTACCTATTTGATATCATACAAAATATATTTTAATATATTTAAGAAATAAAAAATGCAATTGACAGAAGCAAAGGGACTACAAAAAATACCCTCACAGGAGCCATTTCTAGAGCCATTTAATAAGGACATTCAAAATCCATTCCTCCATAAAGGCAATGAAAACACTGGCAAGCACTGTCAGAATCAAAATTTTAAAACTCTTGAAATTAACCAAAAGCTTGTATCAGTCCAAGAAGTGTGTATTCAAGAAAAAAATGGCTCTCTTGGCAAGAAAGATGAGTTTTGTGATGTTATCTTATTGCCTCCTATCTTTCCCAGTTGTGTTGTAGCTTTGAGAACCAACACGGTAGTAAAAAAGCCAACCACTTAGCAACCACTGGATGGATGGAATGGATTTGGAGGCACTGAAAAGCCTATTTGCAAATAATTTTCACCATTTCACCTGACAGTTGCCCAAAAACTCTTTTCTCAGACATTACCTTTACTCAACTTGACCCTCAGGTCCTTGAAAGTGAACTACCTTTATCTCGGGGTATTTGTTCAAAAACTCAGTTGCAATTGTCCAACATGACAGCTATCTCAGGAGATGATAGAAGTTGGGGTAAACATGATGCTAGTTTAAACAAACAAACAAAAATAAATAAAAGCTAAAGTTAGAGTCTTTGATTCAAAGAACATAGAAAGAACAAAGAACAAGAATGATTAGATTTTGAGAACCTCTGAAATATTGTGGGACTATAGAAGACTTCTAACACATACAAGGATTTGTGCATGAACAGAGAAGACTTGGCCTGGACATTTGACTGATGCTGGGGCTCACTACAAACAGGAAGTAAAGTTCAGGTAGAGTAAGAAATGCCTACAGAAGCATTAAAGATGTGTCCCAGACATGCCCAGCTCCTAGGCACACACTGGGAGACTTACTGGTTTCAGACATTTAGGAAAACTCTATCCAATCATTAACTGACCAGTATGCTAAGCAAGAAGAGGAGGTGGTGACAGTATATTTAAAAAGAGTACAAAAAAAAAAAAAAAAAAAAAAAAAGAGTACAAAATTTACAGAATTATATCAGCAAACTCACTATAAAACAACTACTACAACATAAAACTCCAAAGCATTAAGAGAAAGAACAGCGACAACAATGAATGCTGTGGGGATGGCAGGGATCTTGTTCCAAAATTGCCATTTTGTACTGTTTTATTGTCCAGTTTTCAATGTATGAACAACAAAAATATGAGAATTTGTGAAAAAACAGGAAAATTATGACCCATAAAAAGAGGGAAAAACAGTTAATAAAAACTGTTCATGAAGAAACCCAAAGATCAGAATTGCCAACCAAAGGTTTTTAATCATATATTAATCATATATTAGAATAAGTATGCTCAAAACTAAAGGAAACCATGTCTAAAAACTAAAGGAAAGTTTGAAAATGAAATATCTCTAAATAAAGTATGGATAATGATTCAAAAATTATAAAAATCATCAAAGAATATTCTTGAGTTGGGAAGAACAAAACTTTTTTAGATCACTATACGAGATAAATAGATTTGAAATAATAGAAGAATCGACAAACTTGAAGATGGGTGAGTTGAAATTATGTAGTCTGAAAATGAGGAAAAAATCAAGAAATATTAATAGACCCTTAAAAACTCATGAGAAATGATAAGGCATAATAACTTGCTTAAAATTGGTGTCCCAGAGAGGATAAAGAAAGAGGACAGAAATAATATTTAAATAAATAATTTTCTAAGTTAATGAAAAATAGCAATCTATCCTTGAAACTCAACATACTCTAAATAGGGGAATCCCGAGATTCATGCCTAGAAACATAATAAAACTACTTAGAGCCAAAGACTAAGAATATTTAAGCAAAAAGAGTGAAGGATACTCAGTAAGAATATTAGCTGAGTTATGTAATCAGTAATTATTCCCAAAATTTGTGGGAAGATATATTCAAATGGCTAAAATTAAAGACTGTCAAGGAATTGTATATCCAGTAAAATATCCTTCAAAAATGAAGGTGAATTAAGATGTTAACTAAAAAAAATCAATTGCTAGTAGACATACCTTATAAGAAATATGGAAGAGTCCTTCAGTTCTCAATGAAAGTACATTGTATTTAATCCATTCTGTACAAAAACTCAAATCCACATGGACAAAATAAAAATCACTGGTAATCATAAGTACATAGTTAAATATAAAAGACATAGTGTGTACTTATTTGTGATTGTTTTCTTCTATCTAAATTTTAAAAGCTGTATAATACAATAATGGCTTTGTGTTTGTGAGCTTATGATATATAAAGAAGTGAGAGTGTGAGGATATTGTCAGAAAGAAAAGGGGTAGGAAGAAAGCTATTATACTGAAGAAATATTCTCTTATACTTTTGAAATTAAATTGGTATTAATCTGAATTATACTGGTTTAGTTTAAAATGTTGATTATAATCCCAATGGTCACACTAAAAAAATATGTTAAAAGTATAGAAAAAGAAGCAAAAAAGGAATTAAAATGTACAGTAGAAAATACCTATTTAACACAAAAACAGGGAGTAGTAGAGTACGAAGTATATAGAAAGAGATGACATAATAAAAATAAATTGCAAGTGGCAGATATAAGTCCTCCCTTGTCAGTAATTAAATTAAATGAAAATAAATTCAACCGCAATGAGATGCCACTTTATATCTACCACTAAGGCTATAATTGAAAAAGAAAAAAAAAAAGGAAAACAACATGTGTTGGTAAGGATGCAGGGAATTTAGAATCCACATTCATTATTGATGGGAATGTAAAGTAATATAGCCACTGTGGGAAACAATTTATAGGTTCCTGAAAAACTTAAATAGAATTTCCACGTGATCAACCAATTATACTTCCAATTAAACTCAGGAGAATTAAAATCATATATCCTAACATAAACTAATGCGTGAGTGTTCACAGTAGCACTATTAACAATAGTTTAAAGTGGAAATAACCAAATGTCCATCACCAGATGAATGAATAAATAAATGTGGTACATCCACACAATGGATGTACAATGTATTCAACCCAAAAATAAGAATGATCCATTGCTATGTGCTAGCTTTTAAAAAATAGCATAGATGAAAATTGAAAACATCTGTTAAGTGGAAAAAAAATCATGTATTGTAAGACTCCATTTACATGAAATACTAAGAATAGTCAAATCAAGGAAGATAGAAAGCAAATAATGGTTGGCAGCACCTATGGAGGAATGAATGGTGAGTAACTACTTAATGGGCATGAATTTCCTTTCTTTGGTGATAACAACATTATGGAACTAAGTAGCTATTAATCTTATAAATACCCTTGAGATGTATACTTCAAAACAATCAAAATGGTGAATTTTATATGTATTTTATAACAATAAAAATAATGTATATGGATTAAACACTCCAACCAAAAGACAGAGATTATCAGAGTGGATTAAACAATATGATACAATAGTATGCTGTTAAATTCAAAGAAAAATTGGTTGAAATTTTAAAAAAACAAGAAATGTATACTATCCTAACAGTAACTAAAAGTAGCCACATGTCTATACTAAATATTGGACAAAATAAAGTTTAAGACAAATGTTATTAGCAAGAAAAAAAAAACATTTTATAATAATGAAAAATAACCCATCAAGGAAAAATAGTAAGTGTAAGCAAAAGGTACCTAACAGAGTTTTAAAATACATGTAGCAAAAATTGACAAGTTAAGGGAGAAATATACAGTAAAACAATAATATTGAATAAATAAATAGCTAACTTTCAATAATGGCTAGAAAAACTAGGTAAGGGCCACCTGATTGGTTCAGTCAGTTAAGCATCTGCCTTCAGCTCAGGATATGATCCAGAGGTCCAGGTATTAAGCCCCATGTTGGGGTCCTTCCTCAAGGGGTCTCTGCTTCTGCCCTCCCCCTGCTTGTGCTCACTCTCTCTCAAATAAATAAAATCTTAAAAAAAAAAAAAACTAGGTAAAATTATCAGTAAAGTAATAGAAGACTTGACTAATAACACCAGACCAACTAGACCTGAGATTTCCAGGAAACACTTACTCAAGGACAGCAGGATATATATTCTTCATAAGCACACATAGACCATGGCTGGACAAACCATATATTAGGCCATAAAATATGTTTCTATAAATTGAACAGGATTATAATTTTGCAAAATATGTATCTTGCCACAATAGAATGAGATAGCATAAAAGGTCAACAAAATAAAATTTGGGAAATTAAAAAATAGTGGAAACTAACACACACATTACTAAATATCCATTGGTTCAAGCTGAAAATCACAAGAGCTTATTTAAAATATTTAGGTATAATTTAAAACAAAAGCATGACATATAAAAATTTAGGGGATGTAACAAAAGAAGAGCTTGTTCCAACCTTTCCTGTAATGATGCCCCCTCTTGTGTCTATTAAATATCCTAAGTGCATTAAGACAAGAAAAGGAAATCAAAGCTATATATATATATATATATTGGGGAGGAAAGACTAAATCATATTTTTTGCAGTTGCCATGAAAGTGAGAAAATACCAAATAATCATCCAAAAAAATTCATAAAACTAATGAGCAATTTCATCAGGGTTTAATGACATAAGATTAGTGCACACACACATACGTGCACAGACACACAAAATTGCTGTCATATATACTAACAATTAACAACTGAAATTTCAAACTAAAATACAGTATTAATCACTCTATCACCAAATTAGAAATTATATAAGTGGATACAAATGTAATATTTTGTTTATAGCATCTAGATGCAGAAAATTACAAATTCTGATGATGACATCAAAAGAGATCTAAATAAACAGGGATGTAATATATGATCATGAATTCAAAGATTCAGTATTAAGATGCTATTTCTTGCAACTTGATCTATAAATTCAAGGAAATTTAAAACAAAAGCTATTTGTGGATAGCTATTTTATGCATATTAACAAACTAATTCTAAAATGTTATGGAGCAGCAAATGTCCTAGATTAGCCAACACCATAGTGAAAAAAAAAAAAAAGCTGGATTTCTTCCCTATTTTAAGACTTGCTATAAAGCTATATTACTAAACACAGAACGGTCTTACTGACAAAACCGACAAATAGATCTATGGAACAAAATAGAGGGCCTGGAAATAGAACTACACAAATTGAGTCAGATGATTTGTGACAAATGTGCAGTTTCGACTAGAAAAAGAATAGCATTTTCAGGAAAGGGTACTAGGACAATTGCACACTCAGAAAAATTAACTAAAACTAGATCACCAAAACAAATTAAAAAAAATAAAAAATATACAACTTAAAGAAAACATAGGAAGCATATGTGAGACTTTGCATTTAGTAATGAGTTTTATGAAAAACATTCATAAAATATATTTTTTAAAGTTGTATTGGTTACAATTGAAAACTTTTGCAGTGCAAAAGATACTGGTAAGAGATATGCCACAGACTGAGAGCAAGTATTTGCAAAACACATTAGTGATCAAGGAATTAAATCTAAAATATACGGTAGAACTTTTCAAAGTCAACAATAGGACAGCAAGGCATTTAGAAACAGGGACAAATACTGAACAGATCTCACTGAAGATATATATCACACATAAGCATATGGAATAATATTAAACTTGTCATTAGGGTATTCTAAAAATAAATCATGAAATATCATTAGGTTTCAAAATAGCTAAAATCCAAACCCTAACAATACTATTCACAAACAAAATGCAGAGTGATAGAAACTCCTTCATTACTGTTGAAATGCAATATGCACAGCCACTTTGAGAAGACAGGAGATTTCTTGCAAAGCTGGATATAAGCAATATGTGATCGATTTATAATTTTCCTATTTATACAACTGCCCCTTCAAGTCAATGCAATGACTGATTTGGATTTTAAAGACCTGACCATCTTGGGATCCCTGGGTGGCACAGCGGTTTGGCGCCTGCCTTTGGCCCAGGGCGCGATCCTGGAGACCTGGGATCAAATCCCATGTCAGGTTCCCGGTGCATGGAGCCTGCTTCTCCCTCTGCCTATGTCTCTGCCTCTCTCTCTCTCTCTCTCTCTCTCTCTCTCTCTCTCTCTCTGTGTGACTATCATAAATAAATAAAAAAAATTAAAAAAAATAAAAAAAAAAAAAAATAAAGACCTGACCATCTTGACCCAACTCTGGACAACTCTGATAAGTCATTGAGCTCCTGAACTTGCCATTGTCCCTAGATTGACCAGCACTGCTTCAGGCCTGTGTCACAGATCAACACCTGCCCTCATCCTGGCTAATTGGCTCCTTTCATTCTTTCTGAAGTACTAATTCCAAAGGCACCCCCACGTAAACATCTTGTACACTAAACTGCCATGGCGTGTGCTTCCCAGAAAAGCCAACCTGTGACAAGGGCTAAGATTAGCAGAAAAAGTACAGTATTTTGTTTTTTTGAGATGTTTATTGGGAAGGTGATAAGGCCTGAAGCTATGAAGAGAAATTTCATCTGTAAAACATCCTCATTGTATGAGGAAAGTGAAGTCATGAGAATAAATGACATAAGATATTACAAATAATTGAAGGAAAAAATGGGTTAAGACCTAAGTCTTGGAAATATAAATATGTAACTTGGAGGAAGTAAAGGAGCTCTCCAAGAAGAACAAAGGTGAGCAGTGGAGGGAAACCTTGGAACAGAGGTTCTAAAAATGGAAGAAAAGAGGAAGTTTATTTTTTTATTTTTTATAATAAATTTATTTTTTATTGGTGCTCAATTTGCCAACATACAGAATAACACCCAGTGCTCATCCCGTCAAGTGCCCCCCTCAGTGCCCGTCACCCATTCACCCCCACCCCCCACCCTCCTCCCCTTCCACTACCCCTAGTTCGTTTCCCAGAGTTAGGAGTCTTTATGTTCTGTCTCCTTTTCTGATATTTCCCACACATTTCTTCTCCCTTCCCAGAAAAGAGGAAGTTTAAAGTAAAATAGCAGCACTCATTCACTCAACATTTATTCAACCTGTGATACTTGACATGCCCTACACATTTCAAGGAGATAGAAGGTCAAATCATACATGGTGACTATTTCAATATGTTTTCAATATTATTATGGTCAAGTTACGCCGTCTCATAGAGGGATATACTGGGGCCTGAGATAAGAAAAGCTAGCATTCCACACTTAAAATGAAGCATTCATGGGAAGATTTCCTAACGTTTTTTGAAAAGTAAGTTTAATTTTGAGGTAGGAAATATCTAGATATTATTAAGAGAAATAGAACTGTCAGGAACTACCCATGAATGATATTCATATACAAGTATATGAATATATGGATATTCATATACAGGTATATAATATATGTATAATATATTATACAAGTATAATAATATTGAGGAGGGGAAAAGTGCAAAAGTGCACTTTTATAATATATGTATAATATATTATACAAGTATAATAATATTGAGGAGGGGAAAAGTGCAAAAGTGGAAAAGGCAGGTTATTGCCCAGCATGGGAAGGAGTCAACAAGCTAATTTAAGGAAGTAATAGACTAGTAGAAGAGGACGTTGATTCCAGGGTTCCAGTGGATGTCCCGACGATTGCCTTAATGGAACCTCAAGTTACTTGGAGTCATTCAGGATTCATATTCTTTCTTTCGCAAAATGATTTTTAAAAATAACCTGGCTTCCGAGAGAGTGGAAGTTAAAATTAAAAGCATTAAAGTTGAAGCAGATTTGATCACAATGATTATCTGAATTTTTAAATCTATGATATTTTCCTGGAATGACAATAGTTTCAATGGTAAAATTAGAACTTTCATTTTCCCAGAACCACTGCCTGTATTTTATAAACGAAAATGTCACTTGCTCATCCATTTAGAAGGTGCCCTAATATCTTTCATTGGTATTAGGGGATATGAAATATAAATTCTGATTAATGACTATTCATTACATTCTACCTAAAAATGAATACAAAGTGCATTTATTTTCTAGTGCCATCCTAATTTTAGTATCACTAAGACATTCTATTCTACAATGTTAGGAATAGATTTGAAGGGTTCCCCATAGCATTCTAAAAGTATATGTTGTAAGTGAAAGTATGAAATATTTGCCAAAAAGAGTCTCCTAATGACATTTTTAACCTTCTTGTTCATTGTGCCATGATGAACAAAAATGTGTCTTTTCTACACTATCAACTGATGGCCATAATTCTGTCATTTCATTTTAAACATATAAATTAACATTAAAAGAAATGCTGTTGAAATAAATTATTTTCACATGTATTTCTTAAAGTAGGATTCATTGAATTAGAATACCAGATTTGGAAATAACCTAATTTTCATATAACTGAGGACTCAATGTTTTTAACAGCTCTAAAAGTTGTTATTCAAATTATAATTAAGTGGCATTAATTACAAATACTTTACTACTTCCTGATTATTATAATTAATATATTGGCTTTGGAGAATAAAAATATGTCTGCCATATCAAATAAATAATACTATTTAAATATATTTTTGTGGTTTCCTTATGCTAATTATTTCAACATATATGGACTTCATAAACCATATTTTTTCTTTTTCTTTCAATTTTTTTGTTTAAATTCTAGTTAATTAACATAGTATAATATTGGTTTCAGGAGTAGAATTTGTTGATTCATCTCCTAACATATAACACCCAGTGTTCATCACAAGTGCTCTCCATAATATCCACCACTTATCTGGTCCATCCCCCACACACCTCCCCTCTATCACCCCTCAGTTTTCTCTCTAATGTTAAGAGTCTTTTATGCTTTGCTTCCCTCTCTCTCCCCCCCTTCCATCTGTTCATCTGTTTTGTTGACTCTACATATGAGTGTAATTATATGGTATTTATCTTTCTCTGACTAATGTATTCACTTGGCATAATACACTCTAGCTTCATCTAGGTCACTGTAAATGGCAAGATTTAATTCTTTTTGATGGCTGAGTAATATTCATGTGTGTTTGTGGGTATGTGCATATAAAACATCTTTTTAAAGTTTTTTTTTATAAATATCTTATTTATTTATTCATAAAGACAGACAGAGAGGCAGAGACATAAGCAAGGGGAGAAGCAGGCTCCTTGTGGAAAGCCCAATGTGGGTCTTGATCCCAGGACCCCAGGATCACAACCTGAGCAAAAGCAGATGCCCAACTACTGAGCCACCCACCTGCCTCTAAAATATCTTCTTTATCCATTCATCAGGCAATGGACACTTGGGCTCTTTCCATTGTTAGGCTATTGTTGAACCACATTTTTACTTTTTGATTATTTCTGTATGTAATGATGATTACTTTTGCAAAATTGACCTTTTCAACCCTCTGCAATTAGCTTTTTAAAAAACTTCTTTTAAAAGGTTTTATTTATTTATTTGAGGGAGAGACAGAGAGAGTTCACAGAAGGGGGAGAGGCAGAGGAAGAAGGAGAAGTAGACTCAATCTCAGGACCCTGGGAAAATGACCTGAGGTGAAGGCAGACACTTAACTGATTAAGTCATCCAGGCACCCCTCTGTAATTAGCTTTTAATATTGATAAGAATATTCCATTTTTCCTCGATCTTTTAAGAGTAATTTCCAAAGGGCACCTTGGTGGTTTAGCTGGTTACATCTTCAACTCTTAATTTTGGTGCAGGTCATGATCTCAGGGTTGTGGGATCGAGTTCTGTGTTCAGGGGGGAGTCTGCTTCTCTCCTTCCTCTGCCCTTCCCCAACACTCATGCTCTCTTTCTAATATATAATAAATAAATAAATAAATAAATAAATAAATAAATAAATAAACTTTTAAAAAATGTCCAAGTTGTGGTTTCTTTCATTTTTTTTACAGTTTTTATTTATTTAGATACAGAGAGAGAGAGAGTTCATGCACAAATGAGGGAGAGAGGCTGACAGAGAGGGAGAGAGAATCTGAAGCAGACTCTGTGTTGAGCTTGATCCCATTACCCAAGCCAAATCAAGAATTGGATGCTCAACTGACTAACCTCCCAGGCACTCCAAGCATATTGTGATTTCTGAATGCTTTCCTAGCTCATATGAATTCTCAGTGCAAACCACCCCTCTTTGTTTATACCATTGCTACACTTTATTATTAAAATTGTTCCATTCTACCATATGTAATAAGGGTCTCACTTTAAACCAAATCTGTCTTCACTTAAGAATTTAAGAACTGTCCATGCTGGATCAGTTGGGGGTATGGTTTGGGGTATTTTCACTCTATGAGTGGTCAAGAGACAATGGGGAATGCTAACACCAAGAGCAAGAGATAGGGATTAGTTGAACTCGTTTATTTAAAGGTCAAAGGGAAAAGAGAGTATTTCTGACCACAGTATCAAGTGTTTAATTGAGATTTCCTTGTAGCATAATCAAGGAGATTCATGCTTGAGTCAGCGAGATGTCAAAAATAAAAGACAGGTGAAAATTAAAAGAACATTTATTACAACATTCTTAAAATTAAAAGTTAAATTTAACTCTATTAAATTAAAAGGTAAGTCTAAGTCTGATTTTCATAGTCTTTGATGCCACAAGAATTTGTCATCAAAAACTCTATCTCATTTAGCTCACTATTTTTGCCTAGAGTCTAAAACAGGGCCAATGAATGCTTAATAAATGTGTGTTAAATAAATTAATAAACAGTTGAATTAACTCATTAGTTGAGTGCTTACTTAACATTTCTGGAAAAGACCAAGGCACTTGCCATGGATATTTAATAGCATGACATGGACATTGGTTGCAAACAGCAGCAGAACGTCTTTTTGGCCATCACCATGGTAGATGCCTTCACTGGACTTCCGGTATCTCACTAACCCTTCTGGCATTGCAGTAAGAAGAAAAGGCACTGCAGTTATTGAATCAGAAAGAAGGCAAAATGACAGATGCAATGGATGCAGTGAACAGAAAGTTTCAAGAAACTTCTCAGAATTCACAGAATTATAGCACTAATATTTCTAGCAAGAGTCCCATGATTCTACTCCAAGTCACTAACACTTTTCAGAAAAACTTCATAAATATTCAAATTTCTCTTGTAGAGTCCCAAGCTCTGTAGGTGGCAGTTCTTTCTGGGAAGTTTCATTGGAACCTTGTGAGTGTCCTAATTGGCTATCACGAAATGCAGATAAGTTACTCAGATCAAATGTGTTAATAAAATCAGATTGTAATAAAAAACAAAAAATAAAAAACAAAAAACAAAAAACAAAAAAACAAAAACAAATCCTCTATTGTTTTATGTTTTTTAATATGTTATTTTAAAATTCAGTTAATAGTTTAATACAAAATTTTATATATACACATATCTTATGAATATGTGTGTATATACATATATGTCTATACATATATACGTAAACTATATATATATATACACATATATATGTATATATATGTATATATGCAGTGGTGGTTCTCAGTCATTGAATTTAAAAAAGATTGGAGCTAGGTTTCTTAGGGGTTTTGCTTTTTATTCCCTAGCATAGTAGTAAATATTATGAACTATGATAGTAGAATGTTTCCTTCTGACCTAGCTGCCTTTTTGATTGAATTTTATTACAGTGAACAGTTCTAGTAGATATGATATTGGTAATTGGAAAAAATGAGGCTTAAAATAAGTTTATGATCTCTATTTTCTTCAACTTTTTGGGAACTAAATGATTACTTTTCTCCTAATAGGGAGAGTGGTTGAGGCTAAAGGTCAAGTGAAAGAAAGCTCAATTTTATCTGTGGTTATCCCATTTTATTGCCAAAAAGAGTTGTTGTTGTTTTTTTCTAATATTTTATTTATTTATGAGAGAGAGAGATAAACAGGGTCGATGCAGGGAGCCCTATGCAGACTCGATTCTGGGTCTCCAGGATCACACCTTGGGCTGAAGTTGGTACTAAACCACTAGGCCACTGGGGCTACCCCAAAATGAGGTTTTAACAGAGGACCACACTAGTTATATCTTTATGTTCTATATTCCTTAATTTAATTTCAAGTTTTAATTTAAATTTTACTAGTTAACATACAGTGTAATACTAATTTCAGGTGACAAAGTAGTGTTTCATCACTTACCTATAACACCTAGTGCCCATCACAAGTGCCCTCCTTAATCTCCATCACCCATTTAATACCCCCCATATCCCATATGGTAACTCTCAGTTTGTTCTGTATATTTGAATCTGTTCTAATATTTGTTCACTCTAAATACTTATTATGTTAGATATTTATAATACCTCTCCAATATCCCTTAGTGTCTCACTCTCATTGAGTCCATATTTTATTCCTGTGTCCTGCTTTCTCATTATGTTCTAGAAGGTTATCTTCTATCTCAAGTTTTGTTTATTTTCTACATTATGATTTTATTTATTTATTTATTTATTTATTTATTTATTTATTTAGCTGCATTAATTTGTATTAACTAATCCTGTATGATCTGTTTCTATTTTGGTGAAAAACAGCAAATAATGAGCAGATTAAATTTAATCTACAGAACTTTCAAAAAGCATTCTTGTTTCATCATTACAATTTTGTCATCGAATTTTATTTTAATTCATATTGTTTTATGTGAATGAAAACTGAATAATATTTGCTTTATTTTTTTATTCTAACATTTTATGGTAGCTTTTCTCTGTTTTCTCAAAAAGTATGAATGCTCAGAGTGTAATTTTGTATACAATCAACTCACATAATTGTAATTACTTATTTTAAAATGATTCTTAAAAATTCCAGACTACTCTAATTCCCCTCTAATCTTTTCTTGCTGTCCAGTTACCATGTCTCATTATTTTCAACTTTTCCTGATATGTTTTTCTATTCTCATTTTTAAAATAAATTTTATTAAGGAATAATTATATATAACAAAAGCATGCATTTTAATCAAAGGGTATTGATGAATGTCTATAACCATATACACACCAGCTCACCCAATAAACAGAACATTTTCATGACTGCAAAAAGTATCCTCATGCTCTTTTGTACCCAATATACTTCTCAACCCTATATTGCACACAACCACATTTCTACATTCCCTTTTGTGTCCATCTCATTCCAGTCAATATATATTGATATTTATCCATGCAGGAAAATGAATACACAATGCATCATTTACACTGCTGAGCAGTATTTCATTATATGGATATACCACAATTTATATACCCATCCAAGTGTTGATAGGCTTTGAGGCTGTTGCCAGTTTGCAGATATAAAGAATAAAGAATGTAATGTAATAAAGAATTTAATGGACATTCATGTAAAATCTTTGTATGGACATAATTTCAGTTTTCTTCAATAAACACACAATGTGGAATTGCAGGAACTAATTGTAAGAAAGTGAAGAACAGTTTGTCCAAAATGATTGTTCCGTTTTATACTCAAGAGACCAATATATGAGAAATTTTTAATCTTTTCAATTATAGCTGTCTTGGAAACTGTGTATCTCAATGTGGGTGTAATTTGTATTTTCCTAGTGACTAATGATATCTAACATGTTTTCAAGTGTTTATCAGCAATTCTTGTGCGCCTTTTGTGAAGTATCTGCTTAAATCTGTTTTTTTAAGGTGGGTTAATTTCCTCCCTCTTAGTGAGTTGTGATTTTTTTTAATATACTATCAGTACAGGGATCCCTGGGTGGCGCAGCGGTTTAGCGCCTGCCTTTGGCCCGGGGCGCGATCCTGGAGACCCGGGATCGAATCCCACGTCGGGCTTCCGGTGCATGGAGCCTGCTTCTCCCTCTGCCTGTGTCTCTGCCCCTCTCTCTCTCTCTGTGTGACTATCATAAATAAATAAAAATTAAAAATATAAATATATATGTATACTATCAGTACAAATTATTTGTGTGAAATAAGTATTACTAACAGTTTCTTTAAGATTGGTCTTTCAGGGCAGCCCCAGTGGCTCAGCACTTTAGCACGACCTTCCACCCAGGGCCTGATCCTGGAGACCCAGGACTGAGTCCCACGTCAGGCATGGAGCCTGCTTCTCCCTTAGCCTGTGTCTCTGCCTCTCTCTCTCTCTCTCTGTCTCTCTCTTTCTGTGTCTCTCATGAATAAATAAATAAAATCTTAAAAAAAAAAAAAAAAGTTTGTGTCTTTCAGGGACTTCTGGGTGGCTCAGTGATTGAGTGTCTGCTTCAGGTTCAGGATGTGATCCCGGGGTCCTGGGAGCAAGTCCCACATCGGGGTCACTGCAGTGATCCTGTTTCTCCCTCTTTCTGTGTCTTTGCCTCTCTCTCTGTGTCTCTCATGAATAAATAAATAAAGCCTAAAAAAAAAAAAAAAAAAAAAAGAGCTTAAAAAGATAAAAGCAATGAGACCCAGTGATTCATTTACTATAAATTTGAAAAGAGAGGAGAAACCTTAAAGATTTTGGTTTGGATTACTACATAAATGGTGCTGTCATTTTTTATTACTTTTTTTTCTATTATAATATGTTATTTCTATCTATTCTTGAAATTCAAATAAATGGAAGAATTAAGCAATATAGTATGTAACTTTTCCTATCAAAATTCTTTAATTCAACACGTTGATTTTAAGATACATTATTATAGTTTTCTTGCCTTTTATATCATTTTGGTTTAATTTGCTCTTCTTTCATTTGGTAAAGTGAAAACATTATTTTTTCTCCTTTTATAATACTGGTGCTTAAATCTGGCCATTTTGCTTTTAGCAGTGCTTTAACATTCATAATTTATTTTGATTTTTTAAAAATTTTCACTGTGATTTTTGCCATGACTCATGAGTGGATTATCATATAGCTTAATTTTCTATTATTTAAGTTTCTAGTTAATTTTTATTTATTTATATTTTAATTCCATTTATACAAAAACATTATAATAGTTTAACCCTCTGAAATTACTGATACTTGCTTTTTATGACTTAGTTTATTGTCATTTTACTGAATGTTTCATGTGGTCTTGATAAATATGTATATTCTTTAGCTACTGGATGCATTCTAGAAGTGTCAGTTTTGTTTGATTCATTTATTGTCATATTTAGATATTGTGTATCTTTCTAAAAATTGTTTTTCTTTGTCATCAACTATTGAGAGAGGAACATTACACTTGAAGATTTGTCTACTTCTTCATTTACTCTCTCAGATTTTGCTTCATCTTAAATTATTTCGTTAAATACTTGGTAACTTTATTATACAGATGAATTTACCTGTTTATCATTATGAAATGCCCCTCATCACTATGACTTTCTTATCTTAAAGTCTAACATTTCCCATATTAATATAGTCATCCGAAGTTCCTATTCTTAAAATTTGTGTGATATCACTTTTTCTTTTTTTTTTTTAAGATTTTATTTATTCCTGAGAGACACAGAAATAGAGAGACAGAGACATAGGCAGAGGGACAAGCAGGCTCTATGCAGGGAACCCGATGTGGGACTCGATCCCAGTACTCCAGGACCACACCCTGAGCCGAAGGCTGATGCACCCAACAGCTGGTGGTGCATCCAGGTGTCCCAATATATCACTTTTTCTAATTTTTATTATAATCCCTATTCATATCTGCATTTGAAGTTTATATTTTAAATGTAGCATATAGTTGGGTCATATATTTCTATCCATTCTGGTAATCTTTTCCTTGTAATGAACTATTTACTTCATTTAGATTTAATGCAATCACTGATATAGTTGAGTTTTAGTATACCACTCTGCTGTTATATATTTATTCACTTTTCCCCTTTAGTTCCTGCTTTCTTGTTGTGGCAGGTTAATTAACCCCCAAATATGTTCAGTTCCTAACCTCCAGGACCTACGAATTTTACCTTCTATGGCAAAGAGAATTTTGCAGATGTGAAGGAGTCAAAGAAATTGATATGGAAAATTATTACAGATTATCAAGATAAACCTGATGTTATTACAAGGTTCTTATAAAGTGGTTGCAGGAAGAATCAGAAGGAGAAAGTTGTGTGGTGACAGAAGCAGATAGAAGTGACGTGACCAGGAGCCAAGGGATGCTGCAGCTTCTAAAAGCTGGAGGCAATGAGAAATTGATTCTTCCCCAGAGACTCTGGAAGGAACCAGTCCTACCAATACCGTGATTTTAAAAGCTTCTTAAAACTTATTTTGGACTAATGACCTGCAGAAGCATACATTTGTATTATTTGAAGCCACTAAGTCTGGTAATTTATTGTGGCACCAATAGGAAGTCAACACACTGGCTTTCATTTTTTATTATTTTTAGCATTACAGATATATTATTTCTTCCTTTTTTAGTTATAAGTTGTTTGACTTTCAAGTGATTGCTTTACATATTAGAATGGTTTCATTTAACTTATCATAGTTTACTTAGACCTAATATTGTATCATTTCACATAAAAGATAAGAAACTTAAAACAGTGTGATTCCTTTTATCTCCCATTTTGGTGTTATTATCATGTGTTTTATATTTACATATGTTGTATATCTCACAGTGTTTATATTTTTTGTTTTAAACTGTTAGTTGTGAATTTTTAAAGTTGAGGATATATATATATATATATATATATATATATTTATTTATTTATTTATTTATTTATTTATTTATATAACCTGTTATATTTACACCGTGTTTTTCATTTCATGTTGTCTTCATTTCTTCAGATCCAAATCCTATCAGAGGTCATTTTCCTTCTGTCAAAAAAAAATGTCTTTATAGATTTTAATACAGCTAATGATTTCTGTCAGTTTGGCTTTATATAAAATGTCTATTTTGCCTTATTTTTTAAAGACAGGATAAAGAATTATAGAATGCTATTTTCTTTTTCTCTCTTTCAGTTGCTTAAACATTTCACTACAGTGTCTTCTGGCTTCCACTGTTTCTGAATAGAACACACATGAATTCTATTCAAACCAGTGTTCCTTTAAATGCAATATACATTCGTTTTCTGTGATGGATTTTTCAGATATTTTCCTACAGCATTGACTTACAGAAGTTTGACTATGGTGTAGCTGCTGGATTCCTCTTTTTCCTATTTGGAGTTCACAGAGTTTTGGGGACTTATTTAGTTGTTGTTTTTTTTTCTTCAAATTTGAACTGTTAAATATTCATCTATTATTCCTTCAGGAATATTTTTTTCTTTCCTATTCTCTCACCTTCTGCCTTCTGACACTAAAATTATAGTCATGGAAACTTTTTAAAAACACTATTAAAAGCACATCAACGCAGAAAAAGTTAAGAAAATGCCTATACAAGGCAGGCTAAATATTCACATAAGTTCTCTATGTAACTAGATATACATTTTACAGTAGTACCTTTCAACAAAAGGACTATTCAATAATTAAGAATAACTTTGAACATTTCAGATTTTTTTTTGGAGGGGTTAACTTTTTTGATGATAGCATTTACTATAAGAAGTTTTGTTTTTGTTTGCCTCTCTTTTTTGACCTTAGTTGTCCTTAGTAAAAAATTAGATTGAAAGTCTTTTGAGCATGTGTTCAAACATAATAACCATATTAGGTAATATATATATAAAACATTTTCTAATTAGCGGTGAAATAAGGATCATAAACTATTGTAATGAATGTAAACCATTGAATTCCTGAGAGCTTTTCTAAAATGTTGAATTTTGCCTAATGCTCTTTCTAATTTAAAAATAATTGTTAAAATATTTTATTTTTATTTTGACCAGCCCCACAGCATGCAATTTAAACTGTATATTATTGATCTTTGTGATATTGTTCTCATGGTGCCCAACATGTTAAAACCAAACCCATCACTACCTCACTGTGAGAACAGTCCCATTTATTTAATCTTTTCCACAAATCTTTTGAAAACTAGTTTGCACCAGACAGTGTGATGCGGAAACAAGGCCAAGAGATAAACATCTTATTGCTTTCAGAGTTTGCAATGAAAAGACTCAGAAGCATTAAAAAACTGTAAATAAATCAAGATATGTCTTTAAAATGTAAATTACAATATTCTAATCTCAGTTTTACTCATCATTCAGCGACTTCTCATTGTTGACATGAAAAAAAATATGGAATATACATACCATTTTCTATAGTCCTAACAAAATCTATAGTCTTTCCAATTTCATCAACTGTCTCTCACTATTGTGGTCATGCTACATGAAGTCCTGGAAATTTTCCAAATGTATCAAATTCTCTCCTCAATTTTGAAGCTTTCCCCAAATGACAGGAACATGTTTCTTCCTTAGGTTCCACTTGACTAAATAACTCTATCATGAAGTAGTTAATGCCAAGCTGTGCCCCCCAGATATTCCTAAAGGAATGAAAGATGAATCCCACCCAATTACTGTAAATACTTCTATCAGAAAGTCCTCCACTATCAGCTCCCTGAAGGATTGGCCCAGTTGAGGGGTAAGGCCTCACCCAAAGCTGTGTCTTCTTACAGGATGGCCCACATCTAATGACTAAACTACATGAGAAACAACATCCTGACCTCTTTGCTCCAACCTAGGAATATTGTTTACAATTGCTTGCTTACCAAGGGCAGAGTCATAGCTCAATTTTATCCATAATTCCTTTTCACAGGTGTTAATTCTAAAAATATTCCTGAATAAACTTCTTGATGCTAATCATCTCAAAATCATCTCATGAGAGAGTACAAATTGCAAACCATAGCATTATCAAGGTGCACTGCTATTTTTTCTTTACTTAATTTTCTTAACTCTATACTCTTGAATCTATGTGTTTGGGAACCTCAAAACACTTGATGTATCTAGTGCCTTTTTTTTTCAATAATTCATGCTTTACTTTGTTTCCACTTCTAGCATAAACAGACTATAATTTATGAGATCAGATGAAACTGATGGAATGTAGTATTTTTAAGAAAAACTAGAGTCTGAAACTCCCTACTTTGTGTTTGACATTGTGTGACATCGAGAGAACAAACTTAAGGGAAATCTCTAGCATACTTATAGAGATGTGTGATTATTTTGCTTTTAAAATGTTGGTTATTAGATGGGGTATACAGAAAGGTAGGCTTTGTGATTCTCCAGATATGTCATGATTGGAGACTGAAATAAGCTGTTAACATGGGAATAAGTAAAATCAAGAAATTCCCATTAAAAAGCAAAATAATCAGAAAACATCACTAAAAGGAAGCAATGATTATTGCAGCCTCCTTATTTGTGAAGTGAGGAAATACCATAATTAATTATAATCCATGTGCAGCTGGTTTATTCTCTAAATCTGAAGCAAAAAATTCATTTTATTTTAGATGAAAATACAAAATTATTAACGTGATAAATATAAAACTAGTTGGTGCCTCACCAGGACTTAGCCTCATCTAATAGGCCCCCAGCTATTTCTGAGAGTTTCCTAGTCTGTTGTCCTTTTTACCCTTTGTAGAAAGGTCTTCTTTCTTTTTTCATAAAGAAAGAAAGTTGCTTAGGCTACTCACAAGAGTCTCCCTCTCCATTCCTCAAGGGCTATCTGCACAATGCAATCAGTGCACGTGGTGGCCTACAGTAAGTCCCTCTTCCTGTATCACTTGTCTCTATAGTTCACTAGTGGAGCAGAAAATCAGACCACCCTCCAAACTCATCCTTGTTGAGCTTGAAATGATTCATTCTCAGTGTCCCAAAAGACTGGTGATTTACTTCATTTCATGCTACAAATATGGTTTTGCATGCCAACGAGCCTCTATGTAACCATGGGCAAGCTACTAACACAGTCTTCCTAAGACAATCTATACCAATCACCACAGATGGGACATTCTCCAGCCCTAGATTAGATTCATTCTCCCTCCAACACAGTGAAGTTCAGCCAAAGGTCTAAATAGCAATCATGCATTAAAATATTGTCCTTTTCCATGCTAGTATGTGACTTTGGTGTGGAATCAGGTATGGAGAAGTAGAGAAGGAACAATGGGCTTAATGATCTCAATCCTACTTTTCATATTATATAAATATATATTATTGAGGTGTCAATGGCTCTGGGAGTGTACTTGAGCTGGACATTATTCTTGTCTAAGAATAAAGTTTCTTATACAATGTGTGGTACACAGTAATCAATTAAGTATGTAGAATTAATAAAGAAATGAAATTAAGGGCATTTACATGTGCCAAAAACAATGACTTTTTGACTGATACATTATTTAACAAATGATTAGTTAATACATATATAAATTATAAAATTTAGCTTTTAACATTTGATTGTAGAGGTCTTGAGCCATGAAACCAATGTACCACAAGTAAACATGGGTGTGGTCCACTCCTGTGAGAAAGGAGTAAGGGAGGAAATTGTCAGCTAACAGACAGTTTAATTTTCATGGTAACTTAGTATTGGTATTTCTGAATCATTTCAGTGATAATTCTTCCCTCAAAAAATCATATCATGGTTTAAATCTTAAACAAATCTGCTCTTATTGTTGAACTTTAATAATATGTACAAGAACTTCAAAAGGGCACATTTTTATTGTCCACTAAAGATTATGTTCTATAAAGAAGTTAATATGGAGATCTTCTTTTACTCTGAACCTATAGTGCCTCTAGTGAGAAATGAGAAACCAAGGAGACAACTATTATTTTCCCCAAATTGTGAACACTTTGTGAGATCCCTCTAATCTTGTCCCACAAGTATCGCAGGGGGATCTGTGGGGCTCATCCACTGAGCATCTGACTATGCTGGTGAAGTGAGGAGAGGCCTAAAATGACCAACAAACAGATCTTAGCAGATCAAATTCATACCTGATATTCCCAAGTAATAATCCCAACCAGCAGCTTTGCTCATCTGCAAAACCAAGTTGGTGGTGCACTCTGACCAGGGAAGTTGGCAGATGCAGATTTGCCTCAACTGGATCCTCAAAACAAGGAGTTTTGCCTTCCCCAGGGCCCAGTTTGCTCACACTCAGGCAAAGAGGTGACTCATAAACCCACCTATTGTAGAGAGTGTCTCCCAACCCATATCTGATGACAGGGCCTGATGAGAATGCCTGAATACTATCAGCGAGACCAGGTCACCCCTAGAGCAAAACCAGGACTTTGCGTAGAAAGTTCCACAGCTACTTATATACGGAGAAATTAATTCATAACCAAAGCTGAGGGGTGCTCTTGACTTCCTCCAGTAGGAAATCCTATGTGGGAAATAGTTGCCTGGAGCCACTTTTCCCACTTTCTGCTCAAGTAAGGGACTAACAGCTCCAACCACTGTGGCTCCTGGAGCCACCTTATCAGAAAAGACAGCAAGAGTGTCTAGAAGCTATGCAGCCTGGTTGCACTCAAGCCAAAGGACAGGCAAAGCCAACAGTTTTCAGAGCAAAGCCAGTGGATCTATTTAATTAGGGCACTTGGGGCACAAATCAGCTTGAGTTAAAACAAAGAATATTACCAGCTTTAGAGCTATTTCTCCTGCTGCATCTGGTCAGGGAAACTATTTCATAGTTCACTCATTGCCAGACACAGACTCCAGCCCACTTGACCAGGAACCTAACCAGAGTACACATGGAGCTGCATAGCCCATCCAACAGCCTTGCTTCCAGTGGCACTTAAGCAGAGTAAATAGCTGACAGCTTTCCCCATCTGCAGAGTAAAACCACTAGAATGACCAGGGAATTGAATGTGCACTCTTGCCAGATTTGGGTCACCAAACAGTGATGTTTAGAGGGTCCTGTCCTGCTGTCCTACCAGAGCAGGGAAGCTAATTCATAACTCCATCTTCTACCAAATAGATATAAACAGTAATCACACATCTCCCAACAAAGAAAAGCTGATGACCAGATGGCCTCACTGATAAATTTTAGAACATTCAAACATTTAAAAAATCAACACCAATCTTTGCAAACTCTTTCAAAAAACTGAAGAGGAGGGAATATTCTCAAACTCATTTTATGAGATCGACATTGTACTAATATTAAAACCAGGGGAAAAAATACTAGAAATGAAAACTACAGGCTAATATCCCTGATGATTATACTTGCAAAAGTTATCTATAAAAAGCTGGCAAACTGAATTCAACAGCACAGTGATAGGATCATTCACCACATCAATTGAGATTTATCCCAGGATGCAAGGATGGTTCAATGCATGGAAATCATCAGTGTGACACATTATGATAGAATGAAAGAAAAGAATCATATAATCACTTCAATATATGCAGAAAAAGCATTTGACAAAATTTAATACCTATTCATTGTAAAAATTCAACAAATTATATATAGATGAAGCAAATCTCTACATAGCAAAGGCATATATGACAAGCTCACAGCTAACTTTCCTCTCCATGATAAAAGGTTGAAAGCTTTTCCTCTAAGCTCAGAAAGAGTGGTAACCATTCTCACCATTTTTATGTTGAATAGGAGAAATCAGGTGGAGGTGAAGAAAAGATAGCAGTTCTAAAATGAAGAAGCAAAATTGTCTCTATTTGTAAGTGACATGATTTTATATATGGAAAATCCTAAAAATTCAACCAAAAACTTAGAGGTAATGAATTCAGTAAAGTTTTAAGATACAAAATTAATGTACAAAAATCTGGAGCATTTCCATATGCTAATAATGAATTTTCTGAAAAAGAAACAAAGTAATCAATCCCATTTACAACATCAAAATACAATATATAGGAATAAATTTAACCAATGAGGTGAAAGATCTCTACTCTGAAGAGTGCAAGATACTGACATAAGAAATCAAAGAAGACAGAAGAATGGAAAGGTATTCCACTGTGTGTGGATTGAAAAAAAATTAAATTGTTAAAATGTCAATATCACAGAGATGCCTAGGTGGCTCAGGGTGTGATCCTGGGGTCCGGGATTGAGTACCACATCGGGTTCTCTGTGAGAAGCCTGCTTCTCCCTCTGTCTGTGTCTCTGCCTCTCTTTCTCTTTCATGAATAAATAAATAAAATCTTAAAAACATAGAAAATGAGTGGGAAAAATCAGAGAGGGTGACAAAACATAAGAGACTCCTAACTCTGGGAAACTAACAAGGGGTAGTAGAAGAGGAGATGGGTGGGGGGATGGGGTGACTGGGTGACAGGTACTAAGGGGGGCACTTGATGGGATGAGCACTGGGTGTTATACTATATGTTAGCAAATCGAACTCCGATAAAAAATATATATGAAGAAAGAAAGAAAAAAAGAAAAGAAAAGAAAAGAAAAGAAAAGAAAAGAAAAGAAAAGAAAAGAAAGAAGAAAGAAAGAAGAAAGAAAGAGAGAGAGAGAGAGAGAGAGAGAGAAAGAAAGAAAGAAAGAAAGAAAGAAAGAAAGAAAGAAAGAACACTATGTTATTTAAAAAGAATGTCAGTACCACCAAAAGCCGTTTATAGATTTAGTGCAATCCGCATTAAGAGTTCTATGGCAAAAAAATAAAATAAAATAAAATAAAAAAAAGGAGTTCTACAGCATTTTTAAAATAGAAATAGGGAAAAACACTTCTAAAATTTATTTGAAGCCACAAAAAACTCTATATAGCCAAAGGATACTACAAAAAGAGAACAAAGCAGGAGACATCACACATTCTGATTTCAATCTATACTATAAAACTATAGTGATTAAAACAGCATAGTATTGGCATAAAAACAGACAAATAGACCAATGGAATAAAATTGAAAGTACAAAATAATCCCAAACATATAGGGCCAACTAGTATTTGACAACAAAACCAAGAATACTCAATGGGAAGAGTCTTTTCAATAAAAGGTGTTGGGATAATCGGACATTCACAAAGAATGTAAAAGAATGAAACAGGATCCCTATCTTATAACAAAATTAACTGAAAATGGATTAGAGGCTAACTATAAAATCTGAAACCATAAAACTCCTAAAAGGAAATATAGCAATAAATCTCCTTGATCTGAGTCTTGGCAATGATTTCTTGGATATGACACCTAAAGCACCGAAAATAAAATAAAAAAATAAATAACTGGGACTACATCAAACTATAAAGCTTCTGAACATCAAAAGAAATCTTTAACAAAGTTGAAAGACCATCTACAAAATAGGAAAAAAACATTTTTTATCTCGTAAGGATTAATATTCAAAATATATAAATAACTCATTTAATGCAATAGCAACAAATAAATAACCCAATTTAAAACTGGCCAAAGAACCTGAATAGACATTTTCAAAAGAAGATACAGGAAAGGACAACAGGCACATTAAAACATTTTCAACATCACTAGTCATTAGGGAAATGCAAATTAAAACCACAATGAGATATCACCTCATGACTAGTAGAATGACTGCCAACCAAAAGACAAGAGATAACAAATGCCAATGGGGATGTGGAGAAAAGGGAGCCCTTGTGCACTGTTGGTGAGATTGTCAATTAGTATGGCCATTATAGAAAACAGTATGATCCTCAACAAACTCAATATACCCTTCCATATGATCCATCAATTCCACTTGTGGCAATATATTCAGAGCAGTTGAGCAGGGCTAACTCAAAAAGATATCTGTATCCTCATGTTCCTTAGCAGCATTATTTATGGTAGCCAAAAAATGGAAATAACCTAAGTGTCCATTAATGGATGAATAGATAAAAGAGTTGAATACTATTCAAACGTAAAAAACGAGAAAGTCCTACCATTCAGGACAACATGCATGAAACTTGAAGGTATTACGTTAAGTGAAATAGGTCAGAGAAAGACAAATGCTGTACGAATTAGAGAAAAAGAGTCAAAAGATACAAAAAAAGCACTAGTAATGACATAAAATTACAGTTAACACTGCTACGCAATATGTAGGAAAGTTGTTAGGGAGTAAATCCTAAGAGTTCCCATCACAAGATTTTTTTTTTCTTTTTTTTCTTTCATTTTTATCTGTATGAGATGATGTATATTAGCTGGACCTATTGTGGTCTTGTGGTCACTGTTTCACAATATATAAAAATCAACTCATGACATTTTATGTCTTAAGTTTATAGTGAGATATGTCAATTGTTTCTTAAAAAAGAGAGAGAGACGGAGAAAGAGAAAGAGAGAGAGAGAGAGACCTCCTTATTATACTGCCAAGTCCCCCAAAACAGAGCCTGAGTGGCAATTACTGCTCAAGATACTTTCTTAAGGCTTCCAAATCATTAAAGTTCACTTAATTCATGGCTTCAGCACATGTGGGTAATTTATATGTATTATATAATACATATGATAATATATAATTAGCCTTTTACAAATGTATCTGTTTCATAATTTGTTAATGCTTGTGTATGTGTTACTACACAGAAAATAAAATATTTTAATCAATATTGAATCACTAGGAAACAAGAAATATTGATAACTTTGTCCATAATGTATATAGAATGAGAAAATAAGGGGCTCTGGGTGGCTCAGTCCATTAAGTATCTGCCTTCAGCTCAGGTCATGATCCCAGGGTCCTGGGATTGAGCCCTGTGTCGGGTTCACTGCTCAGCAAGGAGCCTCCTTCTCCCCCTACCTCTGCTTTTACCCCTGTTCGTTCTCTCTGACAAATAAATTGCTTAAACAAAAAAGAATGATAAACTAAAAGATCAACTTTGACAGTCATTAATACATTTGCAGAAGTTAAAACTTGACTTTGTTACAATAACAGACTAAAATAGAAGTATTGCTGTTTTCCCATCTAAAAATACACTTAAGTAACAGATATATCATTTTTTTAATTATTGTACTACCATGTTTCCTTACATTTTCCTACATTGTTTATTTTAAATGTCATTATTATACATAATAAATAAGTTCAATAAAATGAAATCTTCACCATCTGCGTTTTTCCTTTAGTATCGTTCATTTCATGATTACTGCTGTTAATTCAGCTAACTGAACTAAATGAGTGATAAACATTACCTGCATGAGATCTCAAATACATAGATATGTCACTTCACTCAACAGAGTATTATTGAATGAATTGATGAGCTGAAGCCAAGGTGAAAAATCCAAGTTTGATACATTGCTTGTAAAAATGCAAAGTAGAACAGGTCTTTTTCTTAGAGGGGGAGGTATTGTGCAAATATTCAGTGTAACCACGTATATATTTGTCCTGACCATACCTTCTCTAGAAATCGATCCTAAACTTGATATGTGGGATCCCTGGGTGGCGCAGCGGTTTGGTGCCTGCCTTTGGCCCAGGGCGCGATCCTGGAGACCCGGGATCGAATCCCACATCAGGCTCCCGGTGCATGGAGCCTGCTTCTCCCTCTGCCTATGTCTCTGCCTCTCTCTCTCTCTGTATGACTATCATAAATAAATAAATAAATAATTAAAAAAAAAGAAATTAAACTTGATATGTAATAACATAAACCTGAGTAGTCTAGCTTTCAATTCTGTAATGAACTTCCCAGCTCCAAGAGATATCCATACAATACATTTTTGTTTATTCCTTAAATGCTATATATAACATAACATATTGTAACATAACAATTTTTTGTGTGTTTGATGTCAGGTATGAATTTAATTTTATTTTGTTTACTTGTTAAGTTTGGTTCTAAATATATTTCTTACTACTTTAGTTTTTTTTTTTTTCTTCTGTTTCTCCTGTGTCTTTGCTGTTTCTTCTTCTCTTTCTAAATAGGCATGCTGCTGGAGCTTCTGTTCTTTTGATCTTGCATTGTCATTCAATTCATTAATAAAGTCTTCCATCTCAGTCTATTCAATCTCTAAATTAATATGACCAATGTTTCCAGCCTTTCCCCTCGTTATGGATTCACTTCTATAATCTATGAATTGATGGTACCTTTTTTAGGTGAGATTCTTAGTTTGCCTATTATGAATTGCCCTCTACAATGGTCATTTCTTGGTCTATGAGGTCCATGTTCTTCCAGTATCACAACGGCTAACTAGTAGTGATCTTTGATTCTTTCCAATCCCAACCTTAAGGGAACTAACATTTGTTTACTATTGCTACTATGGCATTAAATGCATACCTCTCAGTTTGATTTTCAACATCTGTAAAGGTTTCCTTATAATAAGTATTTAGTTATTTTTCTATCATTATTTATTATAAAAACTTTTCTGACTTCAAATTATCTCCTGCACTCTACACATTTTTTTCACCCTCTTTAGCTTTCTCTCTGTGCTTTGCATTTTCTTTCAAAGACAATATTTTATTTTTGGTGCCTTTCCTAAATTATTGCAGTCCAAGTACATCCTTTTGTAAATATATTAACCCAAATAACAAATGCTTCTCTCTTCTCCCTTTATATGCAAAATTACAACATTCATTTTGTGCCTTCTTGCTTTTGTTTTGTTTTGTTTTCCCATAGCTTTGCTCAGCTTAAGGTGGTTAAACAAAGTGTGTTAGATTTGCTTCATCTAAGTGATTAAAGTCCAGGCTATTGCTTTTCTCTAGCAACTGACACAATTATGGGATGAGAAAAGTAGTTTAATAGATAAGTTTAATTGTATTCCTTCATCCTAATTATGTCAAGACCAACAGCTGAGAATATAGAATATTTAGTTTCAAGCAGGCAGTAAGTTTAAGTGTTTTGTTGCATTTTATCAGTAACAACTTCTCCAGAACTGTTGGTATTCTGGAATTGTATCATTATCTACAGAAAATTTTTCATTCTATGAACGTTTTAAAATATTTCTTTTTTTCCCCAAATTTCTTGTCTGTCTTATTTTTTAACTGGAGCATATAATGTTTCATTTTACCAGTAATTTGAATATTTAACCATAAATATTATTTAAACATACTATTTTAGATTTTAGTAAGGATTTTCAGCAAGTTGAATTTGCTTTACTTTTGTCAGAGTTGCTTTAAAATGTAGGGCACCTGAACTGAATTTGACGTCAAGAAAATTGCATTGCCTGACAATTTAATAGAAAAAAGGATAAATGATCTATGCCCCTAACCTCAAGGAATTTACAATTGGGAAGGAGAAACAGATACATACATAACTATGTATGCTTTAAAACAAATATGTTCTAGGACCAACATAATTTTTTTATTTTTTTAATTTATTTATTTTAAATTATGTGTTATGTAACATATCATTTCAAAAAAAAAAAAAAAACATTTGGGGGATCCCTGGGAGGCTCAGTGGTTTAGCACCTGCCTTCGGGCCAGAGCATGATCCTGGAGTCCCGGGATGGAGTCCCATGTCGGGCTCCCTGCATGGAGCCTGCTTCTCCCTCTGCCTGTGTCTCTGTCTCTTTCTCCCTCTCTGTGTCTCTCATAAATAAATAAATAAAACATTTTAAAAAACAAACATAAAAAAGCAAAACAAAAAAGCATTTGTTATTTCTTACAATGAAAGGAAAGTGGTAGGCAGGAATATATTAAGAATGAAACTGGATATTAAGGACATTTTTAAAAACAGTGTTATTTTCATAGATATGGGACAATTCATTAAAAATAAAAACAAGCATCATTTCCAGAATGCATCCTGTAAAAAATAAATTAAAGCCAACTATCTTGAGTAGTGATTAATATTGTCTGAAACCTGAACCTTAGAAATGAACTTGGAAGCAGCTGGGTTATTTGAGAAGTCATCCCAGGAAGTAAGAGAATGAGGCAGAAGAAAGAACAATCTAAGGCAAAGATACATTATTGAGACCATTGCAGTAGGCCATGGAGTCATTACCCCACCATGACCTACAGAATATTTCTCACTCTTCCTTACCTGGAGATGGGGAACTGAGACATTTACCCATTGACTGTCCTCTCCTTTCTTTGGGGGTTGCCTTTGAGAGATATTACTTCTCCATTCTTCTTGGCTTTACTTTTGCATAGGTCATGTGGGTTACTGTGTCTTCAGAGAAAACCCGAAGGCAGAAAAAGAGAAAAATGCTCCTGAAGCAGAAGACTGTCATCACGAATCCAATCCCACAGGAACTGCACTAGGACTGATTGTGGAATCAGAGGTAGACCGAGTATCAGAAAGAAACCCAAAAGTCCTACAGTACAATTCACCCCTCACACTGTTCATTTCTGTTTGCTCTGCATTCTTTACACTGATACTTACTGTTTGAAGTGGTTGTGCATTGTTGTTGCTGTTGTTGTTGTTTTCAATGTAGGAGATTTATTGAAATTATCTATCATCTCTGCTGCAGCAAAGAGTCCCAAGGCACAATTGATATCTATCACCTCACTTCAAATTTATTCAGTACTTCAACTGGTCTAGGTTCTCTGGTGAGCAGAAATGGGCCTTTATCCATGAGGAGTAAGATCCTTGGTTGCCTTGCTCACATCAAGCCATGGTTGAGCAATTTTATTTTTATGATGATTGTCAGCCTTGGAATCACCGTGAAATGCCCAAGTCTCACAAATATTCTTCTCTCAGACTCCCTTATGCAACAGCAACTCTGGGCCCTGATGATAATTACAGTTAATTTTCCCCATTAGTATACTGTCTTAATTAATTAATTAATTGTTATTATCATTTTTTTTCCTGCTCTCCCATTATCATGATAAGATGAAATTAACCAGATAATTGTAACTTCAGACTCAGTGGAAAATTTTCTAATCACCCTTATGCACATTCCCTCCCCTGGAGAATTTCTAACAAAGATCAAAATGTGAAAAAAGAAAGCAAAAACATTTCCTACAGAGCACTCACAAGAAGGGGATTGAGTGGTCACCCTAACTTCTACTTCTTTATTCCCAGTGCCATATATTCCTTTTTTAAAAAGATTTTATTTATTTATTCATGAGAGGGGTAGAGACACAGGCAAAAGGGAAAAGCAGACTTCTCCCGAGGAGCCCGATGTGGGACTTGATCCCAGGACCCTAGGATCATGCCCTGAGCTGAAGGCAGATGCTCAACCACTGAGTGACCCAGGTGTCCCCTCGGTGTCATGTATTCTTACTTTTGAGACCCACAGCAGCATATATAAAAACATTAGTTCAGTGCATACAATACTTTCTGGAAGCATTACCTCAGCCTTAAGTGTGTGATGGGACCCTAGCTGAGCTTTTTATAAGCCTTTCCAATGTTCTCTTTGGTTAACTTCCAGGGGATGCCCTGGTCAGGTGCACAGTACTGTACCTCCTTTAGCATAGGGAGGCAATGTTATGCATCATAAGGATAAGATCAGAGAAAAGTCACATAGGAAAATAAATTCACATTTATGAGGTATAGATGAAGTCCATTCTGTACAAATTCCATATTTGAAGGGTTCCAAAATGATCAAACTGCTACTCAGTGCCTATTTGGTTTCCTCAAGGAATAGTTGTGATAATAAACAAATTAGCTTTGATAAGAGTTAGCTTTTGCTGCAGGGCTCATATATCATCTCATGGCTACTTCATTTCTTAACCCATCTGTAAGCACTAGGGTGGCCAAAGAATTTTGCTGCCATTTTCTGGACAAGATGACAACTTAACAGTCGAGTTCCTATTCCTCAGTGCTCTCCAATAGGCATTGATTTAAGACCTAATAATTACTCTCTATATACCTATATTTCAAGTCCAGCCACATGCCTCTTTCCTTTATCTTAGGCCTTCATTAATCTTGCTCTTTCCAAGCTCCTGACAAAATTGCCAAGTTATTTGTCACATCGCAGAAGTCCATGCACATACTACTCTCGAATCACACGTTGATCCATATAAAAGAAAGAACCGCTACAAACTGTTACCCATTTTAGCCATCAGGAATATTTTCCCTCACCACTGATGTTTAAATGTTCTCTTTTCCTGTTGGAGATTAGAATGGCATCAATCCATAAACAGATCATTCAAGACATATTGAGCTGACCCATCTAGGAACCTAGACTGGGTTTATTTCTCCTCTGTCTCTTGGCAATCAACAGAAGCAAGAAGTATGACCTTAGTGCACCTATTGGTGCAATAAAAGTAGGTGATATGAGTTTAAGAGTCACATGTTAACGAACTCAGTTGCACCTAGACATAATGCCTTTTAGAATTATCTATATGAAGAAAGAGATACAGAAGCATTTATTGACAAATAATTGTCTTCTCATTTTCAGACTGTGTCTGCAATGTGCTGATCATTGAAGGTTAGAGATGGTTCTTAGACAGAAGTGAATAGCCATTAATTAGGATGCCCTTATCCTGAGTCTGCATCTTGGCAACTTTACCACCACTGCAACTGAACTCAGAGCAAGCCTGAGGGGATTTGACCCAAGGAATCAAAGGTGTATGATTTAACTAAACTACTCTTCCTTCTGAAAAATCTATTCAAATTACAGTGTTTACTAGATTCATCTGAGTGAATGAAGTGTGGGATGTAGAGAATCAACAAATTAAAGGTTTGATGTGAATTCCAAGAAAGATAAGTCTTGAAAAATATACGGAAATCTAACCAGTGCAGAGGAAGATGCACACTGGACATTGAACAGGAGTGTAAACTCCACCAATTTTAAAGAAAAGCCATAGAGAAGTCTTAAACTTACAGAGTGAAAAAATCACCAGAAATTGAAATTATCAAACCCTTATCTGAAGGTTGTCTGTGAAAATCCTGTCCTATACCAGAGCAAAGCAGCTGAATTTGTTTAAGAACTTAAAGCAAAGAAATACTATTAGGAAAATCTAGGTATCTACATGGAAGAGAAAAGGCCTCTAAGTTATAAGCTGAAATTAAGGTATTATATAATATTGGCATTTGTTTACTCTTATGGATACTTAAGTGCCCCTTTCATGATTTTTAAATGTGTTTATATATTAGAATATATCCCTAAGGTATATCTTAATCACTCTGAAATAAAAAGATCATTTATTTTCATACAAAATGTCCTGAGAGTCTTGGCCAACCTGTTTGCTTTCTCATTTCACATCTCCATAGCTGCCGATAATATCTTTGGAAAGTATCACCATTGTAAAATTATGAAAGGCAATATCTACATAAACTAAACTGCTCCCAACCTAGTGAACCTGACCCTGATTTTGACAAAATCCTTATAGTTTTCGGGTTGTTAGGAAGACCACTGTTTATAATAGAAAGTACTCATGACAGCAAGTATTTCCTAGGGAAATGTCAGCACATGCTTCTCTACTGGGAGAATCTATTATCTTAGAGGATCTTAGAGGATACGTTGTCCAACCCCACAGAGCTTGGAAGTTGGACTCAGACTGATGAAGTGTAAGAGGTTTATTTCAAGCAGAATGGCAAATTTGAGCAAAAATTCCTGCCTGGGGTGGCACATTTGACTTTGACCTATAAGTTAATGTATCATTTAATTTCCACGAATTAGTCCCAAGGGGTAATGGACCAAAAAAGTGGTTGGGCACTTGAAATTTAATCAGTTAGTATTTCACAGGAAGTTACTGGAATGCATCCTATTCAGACAAATTCTGGTTTATTTGCATTCATAGGAGACATCCAAGGGCTTTTAAACCTTACAGATGAGGGTGGGAGCAGAAGAGAGAGAGTATTATTGGGCCCCTAGAAGCAAAAAGAATCTATAGCAATGTGAACTAAAGGTTAAATTTTCTTATTAATTTTTTGAAACAGATTCAAGAAGCTAGAGTTTATCATATTAGTCCCACCACCTGGGAGACAACTATTCATACTATGTACCATAATAACCTTCTAGAAACTTGAAATAGCGAAAGCTATCAGTGCAATTAACCTGATACTGTCTTACTGTGGAATAACATTATTGAGGAACATGAAGTACGGAAACAGCCTAGGATCGCAGTACCACAAAATATTTGAGGGTGTTTGGTTAACAGACTGATTAAAATATACATTTATTCATTTGCTATTATGTCAAACTCAAGCATGAATTTGTTACACATTTCTGGTGCTTAATTACTTCTTTCCTTACAGAATCTATTGTTGTTTTAGTATATTCAACTTCTCATTTGCAAAATAAACATAAAATAAAAAATAAAGCTTCTCATCTGCTTTTCCAAACTTATCCATATAAAAATATAATTTAATCTCATTAAATCCAAATATGCATGCATATCTATAGCATTTATATATATAATCACACTTACACATGTCATTAACTTACTGCCATTGACTTAGAAACTATTTTTTAAGTGAATATGCTTCCGGAATATGCTTGGCTTCTAGAGTGCTAGTTATATAATTTGCCAACCCAGTGCAAAATGAAAATCCTCCCCAGGTAGAGGAAAAGAAATTAACACTCCTGTCTTATGACCCTATTCCCCCATACATGATGGATAGGTGACCTCAAGATATAACCTTCCTGCCTAATGCTGTCCATACCTAGATTGTGGGTTGGTGGGAGGTCATAGTAAAGTTGTCCATCAAAATCATCATCCTATCAGCCTAGGATAATTTGTCCACTGCTTCAACCTGCTGAGAGATACCACGGGCCACACGTGTGACATTAAACGTTCCTGGAGACCAGCTACCCCCTGCAAACCCAGAAGATGATGGAAAAATGTGTCCATTCCCATCTCATGCCCCCAAACTTCCTGGTCATTGTTCCAGGAGGAGGGATCAGGAAGGGGGAGGCAGATGAGAAACCTAGACAGGGAGGCAATGATATTTGAGACTGCACATGAACCAAAGCTCCTAGTCTCTAGCACATGCTCCAATTTTATACCATATTTAAGTTAAAAAACACACATTCAAAAATGAAAGTATTAAGAATTTCAGAAAGTTGTGACAGAGCATTAGACTCATAAGCATGGGGCAAGGCTTGCAGCCCAGGTCCCCATGTAACTGCATTGGTAGCAACATACGAAGCTTATCCTTCCTCTGGATTATATCCTCAATTGTCTCAGAAAAGTTAAAACACTCTCCTGAAAGATAATTTCCAGAGCATGGAAATCACAATTCAACTATAAATGTCTTAGAGATGTCTTACTACAAATTTAATCACACGACTGCTCCTATTCTCACTAATGCTGTCATATACTGGAGACCTAATATTAATGTAACCCATCAAGGGGTACTGGCACTATTTCCTCATATGTGTAGATTAAGATCACACTGTCACCTTTGCCAAAACCAAATATAGATTTTGAATACTATTATATAAGTGATCCTTGACCATTTTCGATGCCTCCAAACCATTTGCAATGCAGCACAATTTTGTGAAATGCTGATGAGGCTGACCATATAACTGAATTGCCTCACATTATTTCTCCATTGTCATAGTCCAGCCTCTGATTTGGGGGCTACTCTCCCATGAGCTAAGATATCCTATTTGTAGAGTACTCCTGACCATTAGGAAGTATTTCAATGTTTTCAAATGAAATGTTCTTATTTATAACTTCTGCTTTCTAATCTTGATTCTGCATGTAAAACCATACAATAAATTTATTTTCTTATGAAAGCTATTTAGATATTTAAGTAAAGTGAAAATATCTTCTTTAGATTAACGTGTTTTATATTTACTAGCTGGGAAAAAATCAGTTAATCCTGTGAATAATTATTGTCTCCTCTTTGTCAGTGTGTAATGATAAACATGATACACAAAAGAAGCATTGTTCCTGCTCTCACAGAGATTGTGATGTTGTCAGTTAGACACAATTCTTCAAATAGAACAGATATGATAAACGGGGTGAGGGGGATGTTGCATGCTAGGGGAGCACAGAATGAGACAATCTAATCACACATACCTGAGTATCACCTAGGTAAACATGTCCAGCTGTGAACAGGGATTGCTGAAAAGGGGTGGGAGAATGAGTAGGCGTAGTCCAGGCAGATATAAAGTATATAATAAATTCCAAAAACAAATGACAACATGACATACTGGAGAATTACACCAAGAGTTTGTTTTATCTGAGGATAGTGTGCAGGAAATGCAAGGATGAGCAAGGTTTGAAATAAAAAGAAGCAGGGTATGTAGATAATTGTAAACCATGTCAACAAGTTTTAATTTGGGTTGAAGTTTCAAGAGATCATCACTGTGTTTTAAAAGTAACTTTATCATATTTTGGTTAAAGATAAATTACTTTGGATGCCTTTTGAATCAGGAGCAGAATGAGGGAAAGACTTGAGGCCAGGAGCAGGGTCTTGAGTGTGGCATAGAGATATCAGTAAGAGATGATGCTGTCTGTTCTAAGGCAGGGTTAGTATGGAGTGAATACAGTGGATGGATATGAGCATTTTAGTCATGAGAGACACAGAGAAAGAGAGAGGCAGAGACACAGGCAGAGGGAGAAGCAGGCTCCCTGCAACAAGCCCAATGTGGGACTCGTTCCTCAGACTCTGGGATCACACCCTGAGCTGAGGGCAGACACTCAACCACTGAGCCACCTAGGCATCCCGATATGAGCATTTTAGGATGTAGAAACTGCAACCTGTGGTTTGGATATGAAAAGAGGGAAGTGTTAAAAATAATGTCTTTGCTGCTATCTGACTAAATTTAGAGATGGCAGTGGCTTTTATTACAATAGGAAACAGAAAAGTTGATTTTAGATAGGGTACAGTTTCAGATTGGTTGAGGTGGATACAACTCGTTCAAGTATGGAAACAGTAAAAACGTAGATCAGAAGCTCTGTGGAGAGAGTGGCTAAAGACACATATCCCAAAGGTATTATTTATAGATGGTAACTGAAAGTAGGGACATGGGTGAAACTGCTCAAGGAGAAAGCCAATGAGAAAAGAAGAGAGGATGAGGCAGGAAGGGGAGGGACCACAGATGTTTATGGGACAAGCTGAGAATGTGGTGGTGCAAGGAAGCTGAGAAATAGCAGCACAAGGAGAATGAGTTAGCACCAAAAATGTGGTGCCACAAGGGCAGGGTTCTGGCAAGAACTAAAAGAAAGGATTAGCTCTGCATAGGAGACACTTTCACCTGTAATGGGGAGAAAGAGGTATTTAAAAGGGAACTTGCAGGTAATGGGGTATTTTGGAGTTTTTACCTAAAGATTCTGTTTTCACTGCAAAGAAATTAGCATAACTTGTTGAGAGTGAGGAAAGAATGTTTGAATGTAAGGAATAAAGATGATGTGCAAGAAAGATGCTACAGACAATGAGGAGGAGAACTGACTTGCAAAGTAAAAGTTTGACAGGAGGGCCCAGAGGAAATTGTTATCATAAATTTATAGTAGCATAAATGTCAGCTTTTGGGTGACATTCTCCAAGAGAACTTGGTAGCCTAGCTTGAGGAATAAAGTCAGTCAAATCAGCAAGGAGGGAGGTTTTGTCAGTACACTGCAGGGATATGAGCAAAAAACCTAAAGATAGAGGGAAAAGTGAACTCCGGCCTTTGGAATCTCCATGGTTGTACAGGACTGGAAAATAGAAATAGCAAGTAATAAATACAGAGAGTGTGTGTGTTTTATACCAATACACACATATAAAGAATGTTGTGCTAAAGTTAGAGACTTTGACTTTCATTTTTATTCAGAAGTAGAAAAGATTTGGAGGATAGGATGCGCGTGTATCCATCGTAGTGACCAATTGAAATGGATCATTACAAGGTCACTGATAATGAGGAAGCTAGATTTCAAAACAAAACAGATTAATGATAAATAAACTAGAATTTCTTCTTTATTCACTTATCAATAATGTGATGGAGCAACACGATCTGATTCCCTTCTTAACAGACTCCACTGGGTCCTGTGCTGAGAATAGATTAAAAGGGACAAGCGTATAGCAATACAAAACCAGGGTGGAGGGGATGGGATTATCAAACATGAATTTAGCCAGAGTTTGTATTGTCCTATTGAAGGCTAAAGTCGTCTTGATTGTGGGCGCAGGAAGTGGTTAAGGAATGATGCCTGAATTTAAAATAGATAAATAGAGACCTGCAAAGTTAAGGAGGTGGGGATTACAAATGCAGGGTTAATGCATGCAAGTTATTTGGGGTTAACCTTTCATTGGAGCTGCAGTGCAGAAGGAAGTGATATGAAAAGAGAGGAGTCAGAAGGAAGAGACATTTTTGAAATGATATTCTGAGAGACTTGAATAGGCATGATAAAGTCCTATGGTTTAACCATTGGAATGATTGGCTAATGTAGGGAGGAGGGCAAGGATATTGGAGAAGATGAGCTCAAGCACCTGGGGTGCTAGATTACAAAAGCCCCTCTACCCGCACATTAGGAATTTTTTTTTATGTTGATTTTTTTCTTTCTTTCTATTCTCCATTTCATTTATTTATTTATTTTTTAATTTTTATTTATGATAGTCACAGAAAGAGAGAGAGGCAGAGACATAGGCAGAGGGAGAAGCAGGCTCCATGCACCGGGAGCCCGATGTGGGATTCGATCCCGGGTCTCCAGGATCACGCCCTGGGCCAAAGGCAGGCGCCAAACCACTGCGCCACCCAGGGATCCCCACATTAGGAATTATAACTGGGACTGGAATGTTGGGAAAGGTGAGTAAAGTGGGAGAGTAAACTATTCTCTATATTCATTTGAATATCTTGGGACATGCAGTAAAATGTCTGGATGTTAGAAAATACCTATTTGTTAAACTGAGAATTTTGTTTCGACTAAGGTACTTTGGTTAATACAGGCTCATTTCTCACACTTGCCAAATCTGTGTAAGACTTTCATTTGCTGAGAACACTGAGATTGAGATAGCAGTGCACTCTCTAAGTCCAGGATGCTAATCAGATGTGACTACCTATTGATTGTGAGTTACTGCAGTGCAATGCAAGTGCACGATTACAAAAGGAGACCGGCTTCTTCTATCGCTCTGAATTTCTTTCTGCACCAAAGACTGTAAATTAATTTTGTCTGATTAACTGGACAATCCATTAAATGAATTATTACCAATTCAGGCTATGTTTCTAGAGGTCAACTTTGAATTAGCATCAAATGCTACATATGTTTTCTTTCATCAGTGAAACATAAACACCATAGAATGGAAGAACTTCTGGCTCAAACTTAAAAAAATAAAACTTTACAAAAGTTCCACTTACAAAAAAAAAAAAAAAAAGTTCCACTTACTAGGGGATGTGTTTCCATGTTTCTAACTTAAGCGAGATAAGTAGTCAACAAATCAAGTTAAATGTGATAGTTTCTCTGTACTGGAGGTCACAAGAAAGTTTAAAATGCAGCATTTTCAAAAAATGGTATCCTATTAAATGTAATGTAAAAAATTAAAAGTTAAGGGAAATAAAATTAGCATAGAAATTTGTCTGTATTCAATTTTATTGACTTCTACTTATTCTTTTAATAATGCTTTGTTTACCTGAATTTGATATTAATATGTATTCAGTATAGAAAATTTAGAAAATTAGAAATGATTTTTAAAACTATATATGATCATCCTAAAATTACTACAATGCCATGGGAATAAAAGTAAAATGTTAACATTACTAAAAAAAGAACAAAATATTTAAATATTTTGGAGACTGTCCAAACATGATACAGAGCCTAAGACTTAAAGAGAAAAGGTTTATGAGTATATTACATAATTTAAAGAATTCATGTCCAAAATGTTTATTTTTTTTCAAAAATGTTTAAAATGATATCTAAAACTAGGAAATAGCTGAGAAAATATTTTCCACAGTTGTGGGCCACTTCCCATTTTATTAAAATTATCTTTATCAAACAATGACTTTAAAAGATAATTGAAGAAATATAAAAACACTAGATATCCAATGTTAAAATACTGATTATAATTGAATATATACAGATTTAATAGTGAAATATACTTATCATTTTAGCCACAAATTTGAGAAAAAGGATCTTATGCAGAATTGAGCCAGATTGTATGGAATTGACAGTCTTATTCATTATGCATTAGTGTAAATTAATATAATCTCCTTTAGATAGAAAGCTAATATTCTATACCATAATATTTACTACAGGTAAATTTTATCTAGTAACTCCACTTCTAATAGTGTGTCTTCCAGATAGAAATGATCATTTCTGGGAAGCCTGGGTGGCACAGTGACTTAGCGTCTGCCTTTGGCCAAGAGCTTGATCCTGGAATCCTGCATTGACTCCCATGTCGGGATCCCTGCATGGAACCTGCTTCTCCCTCTGCCTGGGTCTCTGCCTCTCTCTCTTTCTCTGTGTGTCTCTCATGAATAAATAAATAAAAATCTTTTTTTAAAAATCATAAAAAAAAGAAATCACTTCTGTATAAACAAGGATATTATTGCATGAGTTTTTAATAAAATAATGTGTATCAAATAATTAAAGTTACAGAGAAAATGTTATCTATATATATAAATGCATCCATAACAGAATCTTAAGTAGATTTTTTAAATAATGAAGAATATATGAGATATTGACAAAAATACATTGAAAAGAAAAATATTCTGAATAATATACATTATATTTATAATAAAAAATATAAACCAGAATGTTCAACTAAGACCACTATGAGAAGCTGGCTGTCATTTTTTTTTTTTTTTTAAGCTGGCTGTCATTGAAGAAAACTAGAAAAAAATCCCTCACAACTTTGAAAATAAATGGAATCTATAGGGCAAGGCAAAAAAATAAAATAAAATTACATAAGCACCGTAGTTACATTGATAAAGTCATTCCAAGATGTATGAATTAACAATTTTGATATTCCAGTAGGTACATTTTGGAATTTAACAGCTATGTAAAGAGCTGGTATATGGTAGAACAAGGTTTCTTACTGTTGGGTTGGGAGTTTATGGACAAGAAAGATGAGGAAGCTGGAATTGTCCATATGGCAATGAATCAGAGTTGGCTACATTAATATGGATTCACATTTAGCTAAATATTGATACAGATGGCTACGTGTAGAAATATTTATAACTATGTGTACATACATGGGTTAGTATACACACATATATTTCCTTGCTGTAATATGAGTGCCTAGAAAAAAATGAAACCTCACTAACATATGCTTATCTAGCACCTAAATCATGGTGTCAATTACTATTCTCCAATAAATGCTAGTAGGTCTCCCTGGAAAAATGGAAGATTCTAGAGCTTGAGCATGAAATATACATAATGAGCCTGGAAGATTTTGCAATCTCAGTAAGTAAGGAAGCACTGCTCACACTGCACACGCACACACACACACACAGAATACAATGGAGCATGATGAAAAGACCTAAGAACTCACTAAAGAAGTTCCAATGGTCAAAGCTGAAACAATCTGAATAACAACATAAAGAAAGTAGCAATGGATTATTAAATAAAAGTATGAAAAAATCATGAGTTCATGCAGATATAAATAAATAATTGAATAAACAAAAAAATGAGAAAAAAGCCAAAAATCTCCCCTGAAGAATACATCTGAATAATTTATGTAGGTCCTTTGCTCTCAGGAGGTGATTCATAACTCCCCACTCCTTAAATATGAGCTGTGTATATGGAAAAGAGAGGTGTTTACTTGAAAAAACCTAATAAACACTACCTGAACCACCTGATCTAAGCCAACATCAACTGTGGTAAGTTGTGTTGATAATTTATACCGTTGATATGATAGGATGAGTATAGCACTTATGTCTGTGTTCTTTCTTTCAAAAACACATGACTAATAATAATAATAATAATAATAATAATAATCAATGTCAAATCTGAAGAATTCCAACTGAGATTCATTCTACAAAAAGCCTAACCAATATTGGTCAGAAGTGTCAAGGTTATCAAAAGCAATGAAATCTGAGAAAATGTCAGATCCTAGAGTGGCCTAAGTAGACCAATTGGCAAAATGTAACATGTTCTCCTAAAACAGAAAAAAAAGACACTGGGGAAAAACTAAGGAAATCTGAATAAGGTATGGACTTTAGTTATTAGTGTACTAATACATATTTTGTTTAATTTTATAAATGTACCACTTTAATGTAGGTTGTTAATAATAGGGACAGTGAGTGCACGGTATAGGGGGATTTTCTTTACTTTCTTTGCAAATATTTTATAAATATAAAATTGTTCTGAAAATGAAGTTTATTAAAACCTTGATTACCTGCATATCCATCTCAATAAGCCAAAAACAATTAAATAGAAAATCTTAAGTAATAAATATGAGCAAAAGAGTAAAATTACACAAGTATAAAAAGAGAAAGCCAATGTTGTTTGTCTTTGAAACAAGTATAGTGCAAGATACATAATTACAGTGAAATTAACACAAAACAACCAAGCAAACAATAAGAAAATAAAAAGAAAAAAATCAGAGTAACAATAACTAGAATGATAATGTATGGGCTCTTTCATTGCTTGAATAAATACTTAGTAGTGCAATTTCTGGGTTATAGGGTAGCTCTTTTTTTTTTTTTTTTAACTTCTCGGAGCCTCCATACTGTTTTCCAGGGTGGCTACACCAGCTTGTATTCCCACCAGCAGTATAAAAGGGTTGCCCTTTCTCCACATCCTCCCCAATGTTTGTTGTTTCCTGATTTGTTAATTTTAGCCATGGGTGTGACTGGTGTGAGGTGTGAGGTGTTATCTCATTGTGTTATCTCATTCTGATCTGTATTTCCCTATTGCCAAGAAATGCTGAGAATTTTTTCGTGTGTCTGTGTTCTTTCATATGGAAAGAGACCAGATGTCCATTGATAGATAAATGGATAAAGAAGAGGTGAGATTTTGTATATATATATATACATATATACATATATATACACATATATATATCGTTAGATATATAGATAAATAATTATAATTCAAAAATATAAAAAGAAGTTATAAAACTTAACAGGTGACCATAGGGGACAGAGAAAAAGAAAATAAAAACAAAAGAGGGAAGCAAACCATAAGAGGCTCATAACTATAAAGAACAAACTGAAGGTTTCTAGAGGGAGGTGGATGGAGAATGGGCTATATGGGTGATGGTATTAAGGAAGAATTTGTTGGAATGAGCACTGGGTGTTATATGTAAGTGTTGAATCACTAAATTCTACTCCTGAGACCAATATTACACTATGTGTTAACTAATTAAAATTTAAATAAAAACTTGAAACAAACAGAAAGGACTTATAAAACTCAACACCCCAAAAAACAAAAAATCCAGTTAAAAAAAGAGCAGAAGACATAAATAGACAGTTTTCGAAGCAGACATTCAGATGGCTAACATACACATGAGAAGATGCTCAATATCATTATCATTAGGGAAGTGCGAATCAAAACTATGGTGAGATATCACCTCATACCTGTCAGAAAGGCTAAAATTAATAATACAGGAAACAATAGATATCGACAAAGATGTAGAGAAAAGGGAACCCTCTTACATTGTTGTTGGGAATACAAACTAGCACAACCACTCTGGAAAAAAGACTAATAACTTTATAAAGTCTGAAAGGAAATAAACAAAACAATACCGTCAACCTATATTCAAAGTCCAATAAAAAAAAAACTATCTCCCACTGGAACTATCTGAAAACACATAGAAAAGATATAAAAATTGTATTTAGATATCAGACATTAGGCAACTCTGGACACTGATCCTTAGGATGAGAGTAACAAAGCGGGCTGTGTGATTTTTCCAATGAACTTTTGAGAGAGAATTTCCAGGCCTTAGATCAGTAATAGGACACCCAGTAGAGACCAATAGTCACTCTGAACTCAAAATATAGAGAAAGAGTCTAGGAGAGCCAAGACAACTAGAGATGCCTGAGTAGAAGGTGAAGAATAAAGAGCTGCAGTGACAAGGCTTCAGCATCCTGGAAGGTCCCTGGTGAGACTTAAGCATGTTTGTGATCAATTCATGAGATGAAGAAAGGAGACTCTAATGTGGGCAGAGGAAACACATCTGAAAGTTCACATAGAAATTATCAATATTCCCTCACCACCGTGGAAAGCCTTGTAAGTCTAGCAGAAACACATTAGATACTCAGAAGTGTATTGCTTTGACACTAATGTAAAATTACTCCTAGAGTAAAGCTGTCTTGCCTTTCAGGCTTCCAACTGGGTATAATTCATGAGATTTGGTAACTGGTCAAAAAAATAAAGTCATTCAATGACATAAACCATGATGTGCAATGAGGAGAAAAAAAATGATAAGTAAAAGAAAATACAGAAAGACACAAATGATGGAATTACCAGAAAATGGCTTTAAAAATATTATTACATTATTCTGCATGCTTTTCAAGAAGATGAAGACTAAGCATATTAGAGTCATGAAAGATAAAAAAATGGAATCTTTAGGAGTTAAAACATATAATGGATGACTGGAAAAATAGATTGCAGAAGAAAAGATGTGTGAATATGATTACATCACATCGTAATCCCTGGGACAACTTTGAGCAGCAGAATAGTTGTGATTGGAGTCCCCAAAGAAGAAGATTTAGGCATGAAAGATATTTGAAGGACATTGTCTATTTTAAGAAAATGTTAAAAACTATGAATTCCACATATCTGGAATTTTAATGGACCCCAAACAAAAGAAACAAACTAGATCCAGGGACATCATACTCAGATTTTAAAAAATTACTGAAAAAGAAAAAATATTAGAAAAAGAGAGAATCTCAAAAGCACAGAGTGTGGGAAGGGGAAGACATTATGTATAGAGAAACAGATTTCTCATTAGACACAGTGCAAACCAGAAATATAGGGAAGCAAAGCCTTTAACAAAGTTAAAAAATAGAAAAGAAAATAGAATTTAATACAACCAAATATCTTTCCAAAAAAGAAAAACATGAACTATTTTAGCGGTACAGAGTCTAGAAATCTTAACTATCAGCAGACTTGTAATAAGAAATATTAAAGGAAAATCTTCAGGAAGAAAGCAAGTTTACCAGACAAAAACCTGAATCTATACTAAGGAAATGAGTAGCAGAAATGATTCATATGTGGGCAGTATTATTTGGAGGTGGACTTATATAAGTTAAGATTCATATTAAAGATAAGATAATCACTAAATAAAACATAGAATGTAGCTAATATGTTTCAAAGGGGATAAAATAAAATTTAAAATTATTCAGTTGAACAAGTGAATACACCTCTTTTCTCATTAGCGTAGCACTATTTGTAATAGATGAATTTGGAAACAATTAAAATGTCAATCAATAGATTGGAATAAGCTCACATACTGGGTATTATACAGTTCTAAAAAGCCAAAAAGCCATACAGCTTTATGTTTTCTGTATACTGTTCTAAATTGTTTTCCAAGGAAACAAGTAAATTGGATGAAAATATGTAGACTATGTTACTGTTCATGTATATATACTCATATTTAAAAATGGAAGAATAAAGAATTTTGAATAATTGCACAACGAATAAGGAAATAGTCAAGAGCAGTAAGATAAAAACTAATATTTTTTAAGCACACCTTGTTCCATAGATTTATTTTGAAAAAAAAATACTTGACATCTTTACATATATTAAAAAAAAAGCATATTTTAAAATCAAACTCTCAAAATAAAAAAGAAATGGACTGGAAGTGTATCAGTTTGGTTGCACAACCTTACAGAATAGAATTACCCCAATGCCTTTAAAACGCAATCCCTTCAAGAGCAATATGTATGGAAAGCAACCTGAAAACAAAAGAATTACAGAAATATCTGAAACTCTCTCCTTTCAATAATCATGCGGATTGTGGTGATAGGTGATAAATGCTAGATAGATGATAGATGAGAGAGAGAGAATGAGAGAGAGAGAGAGTCTAAAATTCTTAAATATCAAATAGAGAATTATCTGGGGAACCAGAACTGTCACCATGGGAGTGGAATAGATCAACCTAAGTTTCATACTGAGAAAGTAAATGTATGCTGGTTGTCATTGATGATATATTTGAATGTATTTATCTCATCTTATCTTGTGATTTTTAAATTTTATTGTTTTAGCTTTTTTTCTTGCCCTGTCATATTTTCCTTTATTGGTGACTTCTAAAATTTTATTCTAATTCTCAAAAGACTTTTTATGCCTGTAGTTTAGAAGCTATATACAACTTATTCTTAGTCGATGAATGATGGTTTCAGATTTTTTGCGTACCTTTTTAACTTAGCAATTTCTAAAATCATAATTTTCTCTCTCCCTGATATAATAAAAACTCGCACTTTTAATCTTATGAGTTACTATTATTCAAAAATTTTTTCTCTTGTTTTATACTAGCCAAATTAGGCATTATTAACATTATTTTTTACAGAGAGGGTTTTTTTTTAACCTTATTATATCTGAATTGTATAGATTACAGCACAGCTGTAGATTTTGTATATCTGGAGTTGAGTGATCATGATACAACTAGAAGTACTCTAGATGCAGTTTCCAAACGATCAGACTTTGGCTATAAACTGCTGCAAGTGATGGAGCGTGAGCCATGTCAGTTTATCCCTACATGGGTGGAGTGGCCACTGGAGCCACAGATTATCACATGTAAGTGATAACAGACAGGCAAAGTGTGAGAACCAAAACTATGGAACATGAAGGGTGGAAAAAAAAATGAGTGTGAGTAATAACTTGCTTAGTCATAGTCTGGCCCTGAAACTGATAATTTCACTACTCCCCATTTTTCAGGAGATACTTGGGCCAGTGCATGCTGGGGCTGTCTTAGCAAAGTGCCACATACTGGTCACCTGAACAATAGACAACATGTAAGGGTCCTGGGGCTGCAAGTCTGGGATCATGTGTCAGCAGGGCTGGCTTCTTTGCAGGTCCCTCTCTCGGCTGTCACTGCTGCCTTCCCTCTGCATCCTTGCAGGGTCTCACTCTGCATGCATCTGGACTCAGATTTCTGGCTAGGGCCACCCCAATGACCTCATTTTAACCAATTCACCTCCTTCAAGTTTCCATCCGAAAATACGGACACATTCCGGGGGTTAGGACTTCAACATATGAATTTGGTGGAGGGAGGGGAGAACAATTCAGCTTATAATAATGTCTGGAGGCTTATTGAATTACAAAGATCATCAAAGGTCAGACACTCCTCTATAAATTAACGCAGCCAGGGCTCAAACTAAGCCCTCTTGTCACGAGGTCCATTGTTTTTTAAAATAGAAGCTGCTAACCAATAAGATTCTACTATCTTAGAAAGCTAGTCTTAGTATGCCATGAACAGCATAGCTTTTAATAATTACGATTTCATCTAAATGTTTAACCATTCATTTACATTTGTTTCCACTTTGAACCAAAAAAGTGCCCTAGTACTTCTTGTGGGAGGACATGGCATACTAAAGTAAAAATATAAACATAAAGGCAGAACAAACTTTTCCCAATATTCATTTTATGGAAAAAACTATTGTATAGCTGCTTCATTTTCAAATATGAAGTGCAAGTTTATACATATTTATGCAACAAGACAGAGATAAATTCGTTTTGAGAAACTAAATTTATCTGAAATCAAAATGGTTTACATTTATGGGCATAGTTTATGGCTACCAAGCATCACTTTGATGTTTACTGATCTTTGTCGATCGAAGATATATATATTTACTTTCCTCATTCAGTAATTTTTATATATCCATTTTTCATATGTCAACTTGCTTATGGGTAAGCCTACCTACAAGTCAAATCTGAACACAGTGGGCTTACCTACTGATACCTGACATGCTTTCTATGACAGGTCAGGATTTGGATTTAGTGATTCTCCTTTGCTTTAATCCCAAGGCTGCAGATTTGCTCAGTACGCGGTCTCCCACAAAACAGCAGTATTTCCTTTCAATGGGCATCTATATATTACTAGGTGATGGTTTCACAGTGTAGAACTACATTAGCATTATTTTCAGTTATCTCCCCAAATGAAGAACTCACATCAGACTTCATTAATGCCAATGTATCCAAGTCCCAGAAAATATCATTATTAACAGTATGGATTGTTCAGGACACTGAAATTAAGGACTATTGATGAAAATAACGATACTTAAATTAAAATATAATGCCATTATTTTCTCAGGAATTCACACTCAAAATAGGCATTTATGTAACAGGGATTGTTTGGTATTGTTTGGTATACCAAAAAAAATTGTTGGTATACTAAATAAATAAATAAATAAATAAATAAATAAATAAATAATCTTCCCTAAAAGGCATGGATGGTGGTGATAAGATTATTTAAGAAGGTAGAAAAATAGAGTTTGTAGCTATGGTTGGAAGATAGGATGCCTTCCCAAGTGCTGTTATAATTGTTGCCAGTATCTTCATTCCTTTATCCCTAAGGGAATAGGGTCCAAATTGTTGCCCTCTGAGTCTCTAAGGAGGAGTTAAGGGGATGTGAACATGTGTTCTCAACTTGTTGAGTCAATATATTGAAGTTCAAAGTTGCAGTAGGTGAAATCTATTGTTGTACTGCATAGGTGCCAGACTGGTCTGAGACAGGAGCTCTTAAATTCAGATAACATTTGCATTTATGAATCATTAAGTCTTCATATAATTATAGGCTTTGTACACTTTAAAGCTTGCACCATTTCAATTCAGTTCTTTTTTAAGATTTTATTTATTTATTTATGATAGACAGAGAGAGAGAGAGGCAGAGACATAGGCAGGAGGAGAAGCAGGCTCCCTGATATGGGACTCGATCCCAGAACCCTGGGATCATGACCTGAGCCAAACAACCATTGAGCCACTCAGGTGTCCCACAATTCAATTCCTTTTAATAAAAAATGTATCATTCTACTTTGTAGAATATTATATATAGAATAAATTGAAGAGAGTATAAATATTACTTCCAAAAGTTTATTGTAGGACTGAGTCTAATATATCTACACCTGTAATTACCTTTATTTTTTTTTAATTTTTATTTTTTATTTATTTATGATAGTCACACAGAAAGAGAGAGAGAGGCAGAGACATAGGCAGAGGGAGAAGCAGGCTCCATGCACCAGGTGCCCGACATGGGATTCGAACCTGGGTCTCCAGGATTGTGCCCTGGGCCAAAGGCAGGCGCCAAACTGCTGCGCCACCCAGGGATCCCTGTAATTACCTTTAAACGTATAGGGATTTTAACCACAACTCTTCTCCTTTCTAAGCCATCCTCACGTATTTATCACAATACTCAGTGTGCTGGTGGTCTATTTCCATTTCACATATAAACTATTTTAAGCATCACTCTATTACACAGTGGCAGACTTCTATTTCTTGGATGTTTTTAAATTATTTTTCTCAATTAGTTTTACCATTTAGTACATTACTTAATGAAAAGTGAAATGCTTTTATAGCACAGCATTTCTTTTGTTAGCTATTTTTAATGTTTTTAGCAAATGACTTATGAGATCCCTCACAAATAAAATGTTGGTAGGAGAGTGTGGAAATCCAGTTACTAAGTACTATCTATCCCAAGAGGGAGATCCTTGGATGTAGGAACAACTGTGGGAGAAAACCTTGGGTACGACAACCATGCACAGGACCTGGGGTGTTGTCTGGAGCGCAGAGTAACACATGATCTTCACCTCCTTATTGGGGTAAAGGGTTGCTGTGGTGTCACTTTGGTATGAAACATGATGATGAACTGGTGAGATGAATGAGGTTCAGAAACAAACAACCGCTGTAATTATGGCAAACTTCAGGAGTTTCTGTAGTCAAGACCTAGAGCTGGTATACGTATTAGTGAAAATGCCAAAGTCCTTCAGAAAAGAAACAAAAACATTTACAAAAACTGTAAGACTGAATTGGGCACAACTTGATCTGGATGACCGTGTAGGTCTGATTTAAATCTAAATGTTAGAGAGGCTGAAAAGTGGGGGTGTCCGGTTACCTATCAGCTCTCAAGCATCCACATCATGCGCAGGTGAAGAGCATGTTACAGTACAGAGTCCATCTTAAAAATTCACCTTTTAAAAATTCTGTGTATTTTATTCATTTTGCTAAACACTTGTCAAGGGACAGCTTTAGAAGATAGTAAGTTTCTTTTTCATGATCAGGGATTAAGAGTTCAGGCTGGTAACATAAACTGTCAATTCCATTCAGACATTTATTTAAAGTCTTCCCTTATAATGAATTTATTATTTATTTAGTCAACATTGATTTTTCTTTATAAATTATATTTTAGCATATCATATTGTATATTTTGTTAAAATGTTTTATTCATCCCCTTCAGGCTTAAATTATACTTTATAGGGTCTTTTAGTTGCTGCTACTACAATTCTACATCCTTAGACACAACATGCTATATGTTCTTATCAGTTTAGCCATTCTTTAAGAAATTAGGTCAACCTATAATTTTTAAAAGCACTCAATAAAATAAGGCATAAATTGAAATTTAAAAAATGTATTCCAGATATATTCATAATCCTTCCAGGAACAGTAAAAAGAAATATATTAACTAGTTTGACACTTATGCCTTAATATACTTATTTCCATAACAGAACTGTTTCAATCAAAGCTGGCCATTAAGTAAGTCTGCAGAGTGCATCAACTTTCTTGAGAACTGCAGAATCAGGACAATCCCATGTGTCTCCATATTAGAGGCATGTGTTAGCACGTTTAGTTTTGTGGGAGGAGGATGGGGACCTTAAGGAAGGGAAATAAGGATGGGACCTTATTTCAGGTCATTAAGGCATAGTGCTTTAATATTAAAGTCAAAATAATAAATAGGAAAATAAGTCTGTTGTATACTTTGATTTTTAAAATCCTGGATCATCATGTCAAATAATTGCTGCCATAAATTGTGGTTTCTACTAAAGTAATAGAGAGTTGGAAAAAGGTATTTTTTTTTCTATCAAAATGACATAAATAATAAAAGAATGACATGAAACTCCATGACTTTGTGAATCTATCAGAGACTGAGGTATAAAGCAGTGAAATACTTTAAAATCTCAAAAAAAGACAAGTTCCTCCTAACAGTAATAAGATGCAAACCCTGGCTCACCAGTGGAAAAGTATAGAAAGAAGACCTGGGTGACATCCATAAGCAGGTAAGAATTTAGGTATTTTTTTTTCTTAGTAAATTGCTAACGACAAAGTGTAGTTTAGTATGAAAATGCAGTAATCTTGGTAACAACAGATATAAGGAAAATTTGCTTCCTTTTGCAGGATCTTTTCCATGAACCAGTTCTAAGATGTGGACTTGATTTAAATAATAAGATTATGGGGTCTTCAGGAGGGAGTGATGCATTTTGCTTTTAGCAGGGGAGGGAACCAGGGTCCCCTGGGTAATTTAAGGATCTGCCTCTTCATTTTGGCTCAGGTCATGGAGCCTGCTTAAGATTCTCTCACTCACTCTCTCTCTCTTTCTCTCTCTCTCTTCTCTCACACTCTGCCCCCCGCCCCCAACTCGTGTGATCTTTCTTTCTCAAAAAAAAAAAAACAAAGGGTGTGGAATCACTGTGAGGATAAAAAGTTGACTATGGCAACTTTGCTTCTGAAATGGGTCCCAGTGATCCCCACCTTCTGGTAGTTATTCCCTTATGTAATCTCTTTTTTGTGGTCTGACCTAGTGATCTGTTTCCAGTACTTAAATACAGATAAAGTGATGGGATGTTATTCTGGACTGAAGGTCTGTATTTCCCCAAAGTTCATATATTAAAGACTTAAACCTCAATGAGATTGTATTTGGAGGCCTTTTGGAGGAAATTAGGATTTGATGAGGTCATAAATATGGAGCCTCCATGATGAGATTAATACCCTTGCTCTCTTTCTCTCTCTCTTTCTTCCATGTGAGGACACATTGAGAAGGGAACTGTCTGCAAGCCAGGAAGAGAGCTTTCACCAAAACCCAACCAGGCTGGCATCCAGATCTTGGACTACTAGCCTCTATAACTGTGAGGAAATAAGTTTCTGCACTTTAAGCCACCCAGTCTCTGGTGTTTTGTCATGGTAGACCTAGCCGACTAAGACAGATTTTACTCTAAGATTAGGTTATAAAGGACTATTACTTCTGTCTTGCTTGCTTGCACACCCTCTTTCTGGATCTCGTCTTATGCCCTTGCTCTAAAGAAGCAATTGGAGATCCTCACATGGTAAAAGACTAGAGCAGTTACTGATCAATAGCCAGCAGGAAACTGAGCCCCTCAGTTCAATGATCCATCTGATTTAATCCTGCAAACAGCCTTGTAAAGGAGCTCAGAAGTGGATTTACCCTAGTTGAGTCTTCAGGTAAAAGTGCAGTCTCTGGAAATGTTGACTGCTCTAAGATATGTGGAACCACACGTCAACCTGGCCATGCTTGTGTTCCCTACCCATAGAATCTGGGAGATAGTATGTATGTTCTTTTCACCTAAACTTTAGGTTGTTTTTGATGCAGTAATAATTAAGTAATACAAATGGAAGCAGGGGGCAAAGTGAGACACCTGGGAAAACCACCCTCAGTTGTACAGACCTTAAGAGTATGTGGTCACTACTGCACTATCAGAATGAAGCCCTGTCTAAGGACCATCTCCCCTAAAGAGTAAAGGCTTTAGGTCACCGGGGCAAGGGCTAAAACATTGCATCCCTCAGTTCCCATGTGAACACCAATGAACTGTAGAAGTGAACAGAAAAACATATATCCCAGAAGACAGTGGAAAGTTAAAAGAAAAATAAAACTGTCAACATGCTTAAAAATAAATGAGAAATACTTTATCAAATGAACAAAATACTGAAAAAAAAATATTACCAAAAGGTTGGTACTACAGGAAATATTAAAGAGAGTTCTTTAAGCAGAAACTGGTACTAGACAAGAACTGGGATCTACACAAAGATATGAAAACTTTGGAGAACTAATAAAATAAAGGTAAATATAAACTTTTTTTTATTACTCAATAATAATTGTCCATGGCAAAAACAGTAGCAAAATTTTATGGCAAAAATAAAAATAAAATATGTGGAGAAATAGTATAAACAGAGTAATTAGGTCTATACTGTGTTAAGATTTTTATACTGTACATGAAGTAGCATAATATGCTTAAAAGTTGACTATGACTAATTAAAGCATGTATTGTAAATCCTAAGGTAACAATTCCAAACTTAAAAAAATATATAAATAATGAGCTAGTAATGTAGAAACAGATTATAAGAAAATTACTCAATCTAAAAGTAAACAAAAAGGGACATATGAATAAGGAAAAGATAAAAAATATATCATAGTAGCTGTGTTATCTAATAAATTAAAAAATATATTAAATAAAATGAACTAAGCTTTACCAATTTAAGAACAGAAGTTGCTAAATTGTTTTAAAAAATGAAAGGCTCAACTGTATGTTGCTTATGGGATCTATTTTAAACATAAGGACATAAATAAGTTAAAAGAATGAAGAAAGATATACCCTGCAAATGTTAACACCAAGACAGCTAAGCAGGTATATTTATTTCAGACAGAGTAGACTTCAGAACAAGAAAATTTATCAGACATAAAGAAGGAGACTATTTAACAATAAAAAGATCAATTTATCATGAGGATATTAGAGTCCTAAATGTGTATTCACCTAATGACAGAGCTTCATGATAAATGAGTCAGAACCAGATCATACTGAAAGGCAAGCTGGACGATGTAACAATTTTAGGTAATATAACATCATGCCTATATAAGATATATTTTGGAGAATATAAGCCAGTATTGATAAAGTAATATTTGTATCAATCAATGGCAAATAATAAAGTCCAGACATAGATGCATTCATATATAGCTAATTGTTTTTTACCAAAGATACAGAGGCTGTTTAATAGAGAAAAGATAGTCTTGTCAGCAAATATATTGGAACATTTGGCCATCCATATGCAAAGTAATAAACTTCAATTCATATTTCACACTCAATACAAAAATTAACTCAAAGCCAATCATTCACCTAAGTGTAAAATCTAAAATTATACAATTGCTAGAGAAATCATAGCAGAAAATATTTTTAGCTTTGGATTGAGGAGGATTTCCTAGTTATAATACTAAAAGCATGATCCATGAAATAAAAAAATTGTTAAACTGTACCTCATCAAAATTAAAATATTCCACTTTTTGAAAGGCAATGTTACAAAATGACAACAAAGATCTAGAATATAGACAAAGAATTTTCTCAGTCAATCACAAAAGATCACTAGCAATTAAATATGGAACATGGGGTTGACTTCATGTATCTTGCATTGATATATTTGGTCTATGTCACAATTACAGTAGTAGGTATGTGATTGTATACATTTATCAAAACACCGAGAACCATACACTAAAAAGTAGTATTTTCCTGCATATTAATTATACTCAATAAAAGTGATTAAAAAATCAGTGCCAAAATTTTGGTATACATATTAGAGCAAAAAGCACACTATACATTGATAAATGTATACAAACTTGAATAATCATTGCTTATGACTCTCTCATATACTGTTTTCTGCTTTGAGAGTAGAAAGTTTTCATGAACAATTTAGTGAAATTAAAATATATATTATTTAACTTTCACTGAAATTAAAACATATTATTTAACTTTCACTGATAAGATAGAACTTCTATCTTTGGGTTATGCTATTCTATGGCCTTAAAGTGCAGACTTCTAGAAAAGGTCCATAATATAATTAGTATTTCCCTTTACTATGTAACTATTTCTGATACAATCAAAATAAGACAGGACTTTGAAGTCCAGCCAGTATGATTTAAAATTCCCATCCTAATTCTTTCTTACTCTCAAATGTTGAACAAGTAATTTATATTCTATCTGCAAAAAAAAAAGAACATTTACATTTATGCTACACATTATTTGTGGAAGTTAGTTGTGGTAACATATAAGGAGTAGGAGGCTGCCACCTTATCATATATTATCTTGTCAGTAAATGACAGTCCTCCTTTACCTCCCAGGGGAACAGCTTGATAGTTTGCTTCTTTGCATCATGGTCTGCTCTTCTACTGTAGTTCCTATGCTATCTTGATATCTTTGGAAGGTGGGAAGATAAAATAAAAAGAGATTTATAGGGAACATGGGTGGCCTACTGGATTGAGGGTAGGACTCTGTTTTGGCTCAGGTCTGATCACAGGGATGTGAGATCAAGCCCTGCCTCAGGCTCTACACTCAGTGGGGAGTCTGCTTAGGATTCCCTCTCCCTCTACCTCTAACCCTCTTCCCTGATCACTCTCTTTCTCTCAAATAAACAAACAAGTCTTTTAAAACAAAGAGAAGATTTAAGCTCCTTATTATCTATGTACTTTAAAAAATGATAACACTCTGAGGCTTTTATTTTCTACATTTAAAACTAGCATAATATTTATGATAGAAAATTTTGTAAAAATGAAATGAGATGATGGTTGAGATACTATAAAATATAAAGTGTTATTCAGATGATTTATTATTTGTACTTTAATCAAAGCAATATTGCAATCTTAAAAATGTGACTAATGTATCATTAACAAAACTTGCCAAGTAAACTATACTTATGTATTTATTTACTTAAAATTCAAGCCACTTAGATCATTTAATTTTCAAAGAAAATAGAAATAAGTGGCATCCATCATGGTGATTATGCTAATAAATAATTATAAAATATTTATATTAGAACTAATACTTGAAGTTACTTACCTGTGTGTTCAATGTTTTCCAGTTAATAACAAATTCAGTGTTGGTAGGTGATAAGAGATCTATGTATGCCTACTAAAATATAGTTAAGGATGAGCAAGTAAGTGTAAATTAAAATAGTCATTAGAGCCTCCTTTCCTAAAATCATGTCAAACTATTCAATGAATGAACCAACCAAGATGGTGAAAATTGATGGGTTGTTCTAATGACTAGGAAAGTATTATATTTGGTAATTGATGTAAAAGAATCAAGATAAATGGAAGGTTTGAACCAATCATACATGCCAGTGAGGATTATTGCCCTAATAACAATGCAGAAAATATTTATACTTATTTTTCCCTTAAGTTGACCTCAAGAACTCAGGACTTGGGAAAAAGACTCAATGTAAAGATCAGAAGCAAAAGAGGGTAATGAAGGTGCTGGACAAAGGTAGACAAAAAGACAGAAATAAGAAGATCCTTTTATACTGTGGTTATTTAGGTTATCGATAGAATAAAATGAACAGGGAAAGGGCAAATAACTCCAAACTCTCAAAGTGTTATAAATTCCCTGGTCTTTTAAGGATACCAGTCAGATTGAATTTGGACCCACGCTAAGGGACTCATTACAGCTTAATCACCTCTTTAAAGCCTCTGTTTTCAAATACAGTCAAATTCTGTAGTCCTGAGGGTTAGGGCTTCAACATATGAATTTTAGGAAGACACAATTCAACCTGTGACAGGGAAAATGTGGACAAATGGAAACTCATGTATTGCCGGTGGGAATGTAAAATAGTTCAGCCACTGTGGGAAACACTTGGCAGGTTCCTCACAAAGGTAAATATCATTTCCACAGAATCCAATAATCCCACTCATAGGTATTAAGTAAAATTAAAAACATGTGTGCCCACTGGTGACTGTGTGAGGCAATGGATGTTAACTAACCTATTGTGCTAGTCATTTTGTACACCTTAAACTAATATGTTATATGTCAATTTTTCTCTCAATAAAACTGGGGTGGGTGAGGAAAGGGGGACAGGGAGAAGAAAAGAGTCAAATAAAAATTGTTAAAAAAAAAACTGTACATGAGTGTTCATTGAAGAATTATTTATAACAGCCAAAAGTGGAAGCAATCCAAATGTCCATCAACTGATGAATGAATAAACAAAAGTGATAGTTCCATACAACGGAATATTACTGAGCCAGGAAAATTAAGTTATGGTACTATGTGTTATACTATGGATAAACCGTGAAAATATTGTAAGTGAAAGAATTCAGAAACATAAGGTCACACATTATACAATTTCATGTATATGAAATGTCTGCAATAGGAAGTCCATGGAGACAGAATGTAGATTAGCGGTTGTCAGGGTTTAGGAGGGCAGAGGAGAGCAGAGAGTGATTTCTAATAAATGTGGGGATTCTGTTTGGGCTGATAAAAATGTTCTGTATTAGACAATGGTGATAGTTATGAGATACCACCTCACACTAGTCAGAATGGCTAAAATTAACAACTCAGGAAACAAAAGAGGTTGGTGAGGATGTGGAGAAAGGTGAGACCTTCTTACACTGTTGGTGGGAATGCAAGCTGCTTCAGCCACTCTGGAAGACACTAAGGAGGTTCCTCAAAAGATTAAAAATAGAACTATCCTATGATCCAGCAATTGCACTACTCAATATTTATCCAAAAGATGCAAACCTAGTAATTTGAAGGGGCACACGGACCTCAGTCTTTATAACAGCAATGTCTATAATAGCTGAACTATAGAAAGAGCCCAAATGTCCATCAACGGATGAATAAAGAAGATGTGAGATGATGATGATAGATAGATAGATGATAGATAGATGATAGATAGATGATAGATGATAGATAGATAGATAGATAGATAGATAGATAGATAGATAGATGATAGATTAGATAGATGATAGATAGATATGGACTTACCTGTCAAAAAGAGTAAAACCTTTCATGTGCAACAATGTGGATAGTACTAGAGAGTATTATGTTAAGTGAAATAAGTCAGAGAAAGACAAATTCATATTTCACTCATATGTGGAATTTAAGAAATAAAACAGATAAATTAGGGGAAGAGAAGGGAAAATAAAATAATATGAAAACGGAGGGGGAGACAAATCATTAGAGATTCTTAACCATAGGAAACGTACTGAGAGTTGCTGGAGAGGAGGAGTGTAGGGTGATGGGATAACTGGGGGATGGATATTAAGGAGAGCATGTGATGTAATGAGCACTGGGTGTTATATCCAACTGATGAATCACTAAACTACCTCTGAAATTAATAAAACAGAATATGTTAATTAATTGATTTTTAAATAAAAAAAGATAGTAGTGCTGGTTGCATAATCTTGTGAGTATAATAAAAATAACAGTGACTGGTACACTTTAAAATGGTGAATTTAATGATGAGTGAATTATATCTCAATTAAAAATGAAATAAAACAAAATAGTCCAAACTCAGAAAATCTGGATGATTCTGAAGTTGATCTGCTTCATTTAGTTCAGAGATAGCTCAACTGCAAGAAGATCACAAACACAGTAAACACTGACTTCTGAGGAGTGAAAGTTGTCAAGATTGCAGAGGCTAATCTATCATGATTTAAGGATTCCTCATTATGTGCTGGAAGACGTGTAGTGAATGAAACCATTAGATGTGAAGAGAGAAAACAGAAGAAAAAAAAAGGCATCAAAAGAAATGCTGTTTACACACTTTCTTTAGTGCCATTCGTCTAATTTATTCTTTGTCAAAAGTTTTGATTCATTCGGGTTAGCCAAATTTATGATTAACATTTAGTGATCTGATATCATCTCCCTCCCTCTCTCTCTCACGCACACTCACTCAATCCACATCAATATACCCCACACAGGAACTAATTACTTGTCCCTTAACAGTGCTGAATTTTGCATAAAACGTTCTACCTTAAATAACAGGTGCCATAACAAGGCGAAGGCTTTCATTTTATTTGAGGTGCCATGTGGGATAATCATTGAGGTTTGCTCAATACATTATTTTTTATTCAAGTGTTTTGGTTTGAGTGTCGATGGAAGCCAACTCCAAGACATGGATTAAGTATAAGTGCTTTCTTGGAAGGGGGGCACAGAGAAGCGAGAAGTGGAAGAGAAGGGGGCTGATGAGAATGTGCTGTGTAGACACGACGATTCAACCATTCGACTCTGTTGCAGAGCCTGGGAAATAGGGTTTAGGGATATTCCAGCTGAAAGGTGAGGAGACAGGATTACTTATTCTCCAACTCTCCTTCCATTGGTCATAGGCCGCTTCCAGGGACTCTTACCTTCTGTCTTGTGTGCTTCTGCGGAAACAAAACCAAATCAGTAAGAATTGCAGGTGTTTGCTATATACAACCTATTACAGAAGGAGATCCAGGGGTATGCAGGTAGGGCATGAACAGTATCTACCATAGCATGTATGTCTATAAATGTATTCGCATACATGGGTCCCCACAAAAAAGGAGATGATGTCAAAGAACAAATGCAACACTTAACCTGAAATACACAGGGACAAACGCAAATCCATGTAGAGATTCCTAGTTACACCAGTTATCCTCGTGGAATTTTATTAACTGCCCCCCTTTACTCTCAAAGGTGTCCCATTTTGTAAAATAAATTATAAGATTCTGTATTATATGCATAAAAATATTAATCACAAGCAAGAATAGACTCCAAAACATGAATTGTATATGTACTATTTATATATATTACTATTTGTATATATAATATATATATATATTAATATATAATATATATTAACTGAAGTCACCAGAATAATCCATACCATTTATTTTTGAGCACACAACATCTCATCTGTGGAATATAAATAATTGAAAAACAGAGTCAAGGATGTTGCAATGCAGAAAGAAAATAAGGTTTTGCTCCAAACAGGTATTCAATTTTTAAATGAATTATTTCAGGATTTTTATACATAATAACTAACTCCTGACAGACCCATCACAAAGGCACAAAGGCTTCCTACTTCAGATGTAGGGCTCTGTGAGATTGGGGTGTGTTCTCCAGCTCATCTAGCTAGAAAGGGGCACAGCCAGGACATGTACACGGGCAGATTGGTTCCTGTGATCTTGCTTGTAAGTCCAGACTGTGCTGCCATCATAAAATTAACTGGAACATTATTTACTCAATAAAATATTTAATCCTCTATCTCACTCTCCACAAATAAAGGTAATTCTTCAAATTTCATTTTTTAAATCTGTACAGTAGAAATTTGACTGTATAAAGCATTGCATTCTAGTTTTCAGCATACTCATTTATGAATAAATGATCTTTTTTTTAAAGATATTATTTATTCATTCATGAGAGAGAGAGAGAGAGAGAGGCAGAGACCCAGGCAGAGGGAGAAGCAGGCTCCATGCAGGGAGCCCGATGTGGGACTCGATCCCAGGTCTCCAGGATCATGCCCTGGGCCAAAGGCAAGCGCTGAACCACTGAGCCACCCGGGCTGCCCTGAATAAATGATCTTATTAATAGCAACATTATTAATTTTCCAACATTATTAATTATTACCCATATATTAAAATTTAGTAATATTAATTTCATGAACTTAGGTTAAAAGAATCATTAAAATTTAAAAATTTAAAAATCCTTTAAAATATTATTTTAAATGTATTTTTCTAAATGTCTTAGAATTGTCTCTTTTGTTTTCTTATTTCCATTTGATGATTTCTCACAATGATCATGAGTTTGATGAAGCAAATAGATCAGAAGAAAGCCTTGACTTTTACTTTCTTACTGGTTTACACATGGGCAAATCCATACTATTGATAAAAAATGTCCTTAGAATATCCCAGTTATCAGAAGAGAAAGGAAAGAAAAGCTGATGATGTCAGGAGCTCAGCTGAGCTGGGAGAGGTCTGAGCTGTCAGGTTTCAGAGTGGCCTGAAAATAACAACCAATATTAATTAAATATTAATTAATATTAATTAATTAAAGTAATTAACCAATAATAGAGTGGTTACCCTCTAACCACTCATTGATAAGGAATATACAAGAGTCTAAAACTGGGTAAGCACCTGCCTCCCGTGTGTTGTTCTCCCCCATGGCAGTACCCCTAAGTAGATGTGGGGGTGTCTCACTGCTGAAGGGACCCCAAACAAAAAAGCTCCTGCAGTTCAATGGACTCTGAGCACTGGAACTGAGTCAGAGTGAGGAAAAATACTTCCAGGTTTCTCCCGACTGCCCCCTAAGTAGATCTCAGCAGAGATGCCTGAAGAAGACCTTTTACCTAGAACCTCAAATAAAGAGACCTGGAATTTAAGGGTCAACTAGCAAGACACATATGTAAAGACCACCCCCGAGTCCTTGACTGTAGCTCCTTCATAGGCTGGGTATGGGCTGTGCACCAAGCCTCGTGTGCAGAGAGCAGCCTTCCCATGAGATCGGCCAGGTATAGCATTTGAACTACCTCTGCAGGAAAGATAAAGCGACAACAACAAAAACTCACATTCACAAAAAATTAAATTGCACTAGTAATATTCCTAGACCAAAAAAAAAAAAAAAAAGGATTTTTGTTTGGGAGGGGGAGTGTAATGTGAGCACGAGTCCTGGAGTCAGACATATAGCCTTGGAGTCAGGAGCCAGATTCTTCAGGTGGAGGCTTCTATTCAAATAACTCTTAATGTCTACTTGACCATGCTCCGAGATCTTTTGAATAATACTGTACAAAATTGTTTTTATGTTTTAAGCTAATGTGTTATGATTTCATTGTCTCCAGTTGTGAATATTAAGCCAGTGAAACATGGAATAATAATGACTAGCTGTATCCATGTGGCTATTCAGAATATTTAGATGAACTTGAATGTTCTGCAGGCTTATTAACAGGAAGATGTGGAAATAAAATGCAGGAAATTTGGCCTCATGCAGCCACAAGAAAATCAATACTGCTGTAAATATTATTATCTTAAATTCAGAGAAGACAGAAACTGGAAGTTATCACTGGGTTTGTGCTGATGGCTTCGTATCAGCTATATAATCCTGATTCACATCCATGTTATGAGAGTTAATGGTTCCCTTAGCACTAGAATTTATGCAATCAAATGATAGGACAGCAATCCCGGAGTGAATGGAATTATGCCAGTTTCTCCATCAGTTGTCTACACCCCCACCACTAGATATGTAGCTATTCACTCAGTAGGATCACAAATAAGCCAGGCAATTGCCCCTGATGTATGTTACGAATCCAGGTCTTATCATGCCCCTTTTGGCTTGATTTAGACCTGGCTCTGAATGAAAAAATATGCACCACGTAATACAAAATAATTAATAAACTCTTTGTAATATCATTTTTATGTTTTTATATTTGCCCCTGTAATATTGAATCCAATACTCTCAAAGTCCATCGGAGGCAAGTGCTCTTAGTCCTTTTATAGAGGAAGAAACAGTGGCTCAGAAAGATGAATTAGCTTGTCTAAGTTCACACAATTACAGGAACAGGGAACGTGGCAAACTTCCAGAAACTCTGAGACAAACTTATTTGCACTGGGATTGAAATTTCTTTAATTGACATAAAGCCAAACAGTATGCGGTGGGCACACTAGGAACATCTCTATAAACAGAAAAAAATGGTATGCATTTCGTTTCAACTTTAAGTACCGCAGGTAGAGTTAAACAATGCATTTTCCTTTATAGGAAAAAATGTGCACAATAAAGCCTTGACTACTGCACTGTGTTTCATTTAAGAACTACTAGAATGGTAAAAATAGACAATACTACAATAGTTTCCCAAAAATTCAACCTCAGTAGTGCTCCTAGTAAATATTCACCATCGTATTTCATATGACAGCATTATCACAAGATTTTTGACTTTTGATTTTTAATTCATGGCTGACCTTTTGGTTTTTTCCTCTGCATTAATGAGTTTTCCACAGATGAAACTTATAACCCAGTCGACTTGGAAGAGTAATATTTATTCTACTCACTAGTGCTATTAGGAAAGTCCTTACAGTCCAGATGGGAGTGCTTATGTTTACTTTCAACTAGTCTGTCTCTTGATCTGCTGCTAGTTGCATGAATGAGCTTTTTTCAGCAAATCCATCCAGGTAGGTACTGGTACCACTAGGTTGGGGTATGTTACAGTATGTGATTTTCTGTATGTGTATTACATTCAATTAAAAAAAAAAAGTTAAGGGGATCCCTGGGTGGCTCAGCAGTTTGGTGCCTGCCTTGGGCCCGGGGCGTGATCCTGGAGACCCATGATTGAGTCCCGCGTCGGGGTCTTTGCGTGGAACCTGCTTCTCCCTCTGCCTGTGTCCCTGCCCCCCACCATGTCTCTCATGAATAAATTAATAAAATCCTTTTTAAAAAGTTTTTTTAGGGATCCCTGGGTGGCACAGCGGTTTAGCGCCTGCCTTTGGCCCAGGGCGCGATCCTGGAGACCCGGGATCGAATCCCACGTCGGGCTCCCGGTGCATGGAGCCTGCTTCTCCCTCTGCCTGTGTCTCTGCCTCTCTCTCTCTCTCTGTATGACTATCATAAATAAATGAAAATTTAAAAAAAATAAATAAAAAAAATAAGTTTTTTTTAAAAAATAAATGTTGCAAAGTAAAAAAAAGCATCCTTTAGAAAAGTTATTTTGTCAGTGATAATTTGATAAAGTTTTAAGAAAAGTATAGGACTCACTGAGAAGGAGTCTAGTAGCTTTTTAGGCATTTAGCACTCAATATGTTACTCAATTTTTAGATATTTTTGGTATGTGAATCTAAATGTAGACAGTGAATGACTTGATTTAATTTTCCCAAACTGATTTATCTGAACATCTTGCTGACCTCAGATAACCCCAATGTAAAATATTAAATCAATAGACCTATCATTGAAATGGCTTTAAATCTTTAAAATCATGTTGAGATTTTTAACTGAAAGGGATTAATAGTGGCAATAAATTGGCCATACTAGTGACAAACAGTGTGGAGGAAGTTCAAGTCACTCCATCCGGGTGCCTGAGTTACTATTGTCATTTAGTATGTGTCCTACCTGCAGATTGTCTCCTCATATAGACCTTTCTTCTGGGATCCCAAATTCCTGCATCTGACCTAACCTGCCTCTCCCTGATAACTACACTTGAAGATAGAGTAAGATTCATTCTTTATAACTCAGGAAGTATTTCCTCAGAGAAGCATATTTTAGCTCACCCAGATAAAAGCTAATCCCTCCTTATTTCTTCAACCCTGTTAATCTTTCTTATAATATCCTGTTATATTTTCCTGGTAGTAAGTAGCATAATTAAATTATAGGTGTATTTGTATATATACCAGTCCCTAAAATCACATGAACCAGTTCCTTAAAATAAATTTTTCGTAGATCTAAGTGTGTATGCATAATTATATATTCTATTAGTTTTGTTTATCTGGAGACCCCTAATATAATGACCATACTTAGAAATTGGCTGATTTTAAGTTTGAGTGTGGCATCAAGGACTTTACTCCCACTATGAAAACCATGAAGAGAAGCCTCTGTTTCTTGAGAAGAGAGAGACCAGGGTAATATTTTGGCTGAAGGGAAGTGAATCGCATTATGGAACGAAGCAGCTTTGGAGCTCATAGAAGTTCGTGAACATATTGCTTATATGTTAGCAATCCAGTGGAAGGTCAGCCTAAGGTTCCTGACTCTGTGTGATGAGAAAACAAACATTTAGAGCTGCTGTGTAGGCATTTTACAGTAAATTTTACTTTTACAGACCCTGTTCACACCCAGGGGCTAGATAGACATTTAGACAAGGACCCAAGCCTAAAATTCCTGCCATCAGTTCCTGCCTTGCTTTTCCCAGGACTTCTCTAAACATCTCTAAAATGACCATTCAGAGTGGAGCCTCTGAAAAATTAGGTACCACTGCCTCAGCCACCTTATAACTAGTAGGTTCTTGCTACCCTACCGTCTGCCCTGCTCGCTTGTGACCTGGCATGAAAGACTGCCCAATTCTCCCATTCTGGGAATTATAAGTAATAATCCAGGGACTTTATTTCCATCATGTGAGTGTACTGAAATGATGCCTTCACTCACAATGGCTTTGGGGTCTTCACTTTCCCAAAGTGGGTGTTGGATGCTGGGAGAGCTACTTGTTGATCTCATGTGGGTGACATGTGCCTCCTCATTCAACAGATTATATTCTAGATATTTTCAACTTAATACATCAGCTCCAGGCTTTCCAATACACCCTAGACATCTAGAAGTTGAAACAGAGGTGTCGTAAAGAAAACAGAACAATAGTGAGGTAAACACTTGTGGGTCTTAGGCCTTAAGCACCTGCTGTATGCTTACATGAGCTTAAAAGACTGGCCCTAAATACTGGCTTCCCTGATAAACATTAAAATTAATTTATAAGTCCATACCACACACTAACATATCAAGGGAGCAGCAGTGGTACATCAAATTCAAATTTAATATTTTCTGTTATATGACTCTAAGAGTGCTGGGAATATTTAATCATTTTACTCATGAAATGGAATATAAAGGCACAGTAGTACGTATATATTGCATTATTTAAGGAGTTCTAATAATTTTATAGCCATTTTGAAGTGCTTAAAATTCATTTTTAGATGTAAGAAAAGGTGACAAAAATTGCTAGCAGGAACTTTATCTATTCCCATGAGGAAAATATGAAAGTACCTATATTAAAATTTCATTTATCTGTCATACCTTGTAAAGCAAATGGCAAAGATGAATCTTTTCATCTCACAAATAAAGATATAAAGTACAAAGACGTTCCAGTTTCTTATCTAATGTGCACCAATACTTCGGTTCAGGAGCTGGGAGACAGAGGAAGCATTTCTCCCTGAAACTGCAGCCTGGCACTCCCCATGCTGAATTCCAGTTCTGAGAACGAGAACCAATGACTGCCACAGGCTGGTGGCAAATCAAAAGCAAGGATATTGCAGAGTGTTGTTTTCTGTGAGACCCCATGTACTGAGGATCCTGCTTTCATGGATGTAATTGTACTGGTAAGTGGGCTGCTTCCCACAGACAACATCTGCTCTGTAATGATTTTACCTGTTCGGGTGAATTAAGCAAGTAGCTCATGACTGTTCATTCTGTCAAAGTCTAACTTCCACATCAGTAATTATTTGGTGAGAAAGACAAAACGGTATCTCTGCATCATTCCTTTCCAGGCACTAATTCCATCTACATTATTGGAAAATAGATATGCATCTTGGAATGATTCATAGTGACAGTTTAAAGAGCCTACCCAAGTAAGAACCTGCAGAAGTAAGTCAGGGTATATAAAACATTTCCTTTTTTTTTTTTTACATATGATTTGACTCTTTGTATAATTAATAGACCACAGTAAGAACTCTAGAAGATCTTCTGCTGCAGGGGTAGCTTGTGTATTCACCGTGATGAAGATGTTTCAGACATCTAGCAGTTTGCGAAAATCACTGCTATACAGAGAATTGAGACTTTTGATCTTAGGACATTGCTTTGAAGTGGCTGAAGATAATAGGATGAGTTTGGGGAGAGCCAAGTAGCTCGAGAGGTGGTCTATATGTACTTATATCTAGAGATGGGAAAACAGAGATCAGGTGTATGTCTCCCATTTCAGTTTTTCATCCCTGTGTTTAGTGCCTTTTTTTTTTTTTTTTCAATTCTAGAATCACAGTCTTGGTTCTCTGTGTGGTTTTTCTATTGCATTATTTTTGAAACTGATGAAATTTCACAAATAATCTATGTTCAGCCAACTGTTTAATATTTATACCTTGAATTAGCCTGAAAATTAGTCTTCCCTTGCTTTTTCCAACAGAAGGTAGTGTTCAGGAACAGAGAAAAGACCAGGTGCAAAGAGCTGGGATTATTCAGTCAAGCGGGCAGGATTCAGGAGAGTGGACAGATTGAATGAATAATCACCCACAGTCCCTGCACTCATGGAAGGGGATCCAGAGGACAGCTCTTAACAATCCACTAGGAAATCCCCCTCAGTCCCATCTATCTTTAGAGAAGCTAGGGACTAGGAATGTACAGCAGGACTCAGAGTCATGATCCACTGTAGAAAGAAGGCTCAGATCCTCATGGGGACGAAGGCAGCTCCCTGAACTAGAGCTCAGAATGGCTCCGAGACACAAGCATGATGGAAGGAATGGAGGGCTGATGACAGGAGGAGAGGAAAAGGTCTGATATACGAGCTGAGATTCCGGAGCTCTGTCATCATGTGCGTCTCTTTAAAAAACACAGAGCCAGCCCAGGGACAACACATTCTGCCCTAAATGAATGTCAAGCATGACTCACATCAGAATTTGTGGCAGAGATGTCATGTTATCACAAACAATGCTGCAAGGGCCATGTCTTAGGGAGTGACACAGGAGTAATGCAGGAGTTCTGCAATCACCCTGGAGATGTGTTTACAAGGTCAGACTAGTACAAAGGAAATTTAATTTCTTGATTTTTAAATCAGGATGGTTTGAGAACAGGTTTGGGATGCCAAGGAGATTTGTCGTCCAGATGTCATTGCAGGGATCAAAGGGGCCCACTTCTGCCCTTGTCTATCCTCCCTCTCATGTGCCCCTCCATACAGAGGATGGGAAACCAGAATATGGGTACAGTATATTCATGAACCTTTTCAACTTGTTCATTCATTTTAGGAAGATCTTTTCTTTAGGAAGATCTTTTTCACATATACAAAGATTGACTCGGGCTCTGACTGGTTGCAAAAGGACACAGGTTTCCTTGTACGGTTAACATGTTGTCTTTATCTTTAGAAAAGGTGTCATTTCCAGAGTAACTTTTTTTCGACTTCACTTTACCAGGGATATAAGTGCAGATAAAATAGAGAACAAATGTACATTTTACTAGTTTTAGTTTTATCATTTTGGAGTCAGGGTAGTGTTTCTAGAGCACACTCTGAACCCTAGGAGAATCCCACTTATGCATGTGCAGTTAAAAGACTTTCCTTAGGAAGTCAATATGATATTTACAGGCAAATAATAAAACCAAGAGGATATGAGAAATTTCTACCACAACATATTTAGGGATATTTCTCCCTTGCTGGCTTGGTCCAAAGTGAATTTAGCCATTTGTGGTTTCTTTTTTTTTTTTTTTTTTAATTATGATAGTCACAGAGAGAGAGAGAGAAGTAGAGACACAGGCAGAGGGAGAAGCAGGCTCCATGCACCGGGAGCCCGACGTGGGATTCGATCCCGGGTCTCCAGGATCGCGCCCTGGGCCAAAGACAGGCGCCAAACCGCTGCGCCACCCAGGGATCCCTCATTTGTGGTTTCTTAACAGCAAGGATCTATCTGTTTGCGGGGCCTATCTGTGCTGCTGATCAAGGCTGGGCCTAAACTGATTGCTACTGGTTATGGCTAATAATGCTGGATTAACTTCATAAAAAATTTTAGGAAAATAATTGCTATCAAAATTACATTAAATATGAGGGAAAAATATCCATCCCATTTCATTTCATTTCTAAGTACACATCAAGACTACATAGACCTAAAGTTAGTTTTTGCACCACTTCCAAAGCTAACCTGTAAACCTGTCTTATTTTGGCTTCTTTCTCTTTCCTGTCTGGGTGAGAATTGCTTCACAATCTCAGTAGCCATATGATACAAGTGGTAGAGTCACTAGATGTGTCTTTATTGTATCACTTAAAGAAGAACTTTTCACTGCTCTCAAATTTTGGTTTTATAATTTCATCAGATAAAAAAAAGGACTTCCATTGTAATAAGCGTTCCAGGTTTTGTTGGTTAAACAGCTAAGAAAGCCCTAACAAAATCACTGAAACACACTTTCCACCTCACCAAGAGAGCAATGGAACTCAGATTGTGCAGTGAACCTTTTGTTGATGCTTTGTTATACCCAATTTTTAAAAAGTCACATTACATCTGTGTTTTTTACAAACTGGATATTAAGGAAAAAATCTTGTATATTACTTACTGAATATGTTTTGCTTTTACTAGTGTTCCCATAGCTGTTTGAATCTTCCAGTTGGAAGTGTATTCTGATTAGTGCACTCAGGTGTTATCCTCAAAGTAGATTTAACCTAAGTGTGCTCTGTGGCCATTATGTTCGCAATAATAATATGTGAACCTTATAATTTTAGCTCAAAGATAACTTGTTATAAGAGAAAGGAAATTAATAATCCCCCACTTTTGCTATGCCAACCTGATTGTTTTAATGAGGTGATCCATTAGTCCTTTGGCAGTGCCGCAGTGGCTAAGAAAATTCAGGTAAACTCTCCTCAGAATCACCCTGTCCTTCAGTTCTGCTAGTTCTGTTTTTGTTTGTTTATTTGTACTTTTCCTTGAGTTAATTATGGTTGGCTCAAAATTTAAATCAGTAGGGAAAGAGTAGGAAGAAGTGAAAGTCAGTGTTTTCCTAATTTTCAAGAAATTTAATTGTTTTCTCTTCCATTTCTCATTTTGGTTTTGAATCTTCTTTACTTTTTTTTCTTAGTTAATGTAGTTAAAGAATTGCCATTTTGTTTATTTTTTAAAAAATCATTCATTACTCTTAATATTATGTTATTGTTTATCCTGGTCTCTATCTTATTTGTTTCTGATTTTGCTTTGCTATTTCCTTTCTCTACTAAATTTCAGATAAGTTTCTTTTTCTTCTAGTTTTTTGTGGTATAATGTTAAGCTGTTTATTTGAACTTTTTTTTCTTCATATAAGCATTTATAGCATAAAAAATTAAAACTAGAATTACCATATGATCTAGTAACTCCACTACCAGATATTTACCCAAAAGAAATGAAAATGCTAATTCAAAAAGATAAATGCACCTCTATGTTTATTGCACCATTATATATAATAGCCAAGATATGGAAACAACCCAAATATTCATGAGTAGATGAATGGATAAAGAACATGTGGGGATATGTGTATATATATATATATATATATATATATATATATTGCAGTTATATATGTATATTGCAGAATATTACTTGGTTAAAAAGAAAAATGAAATCTTGCCATTTGCAACAACATGGAGGGAATCTAGAGGATATAATCTGAAGTGAATAAATCAGTCAAAGAAAGACAAATACCATAGAACATCACTCATATGTGAAGTTTAAGAACCATCAAACGAACAAACTAAAAAAGATAAAAATATAGGCTCAAATATGGAGGAAAAAAGTGGTTGTTACTAGAGAAGAGGTGGGTGGGAGGAAGAGTGAAATAGGTGAAAGTGATTGAGATTACACTTTATTAGCACTGAGTAATGTATAGTTTATTAAATTTTGTACTATTTTGTACACGTGAAACTAATGTAACACTGTAAACTATTTATTCTCCTACATAGTGCTACTACACCATCACCTAGTTTAGTTTCTAGGGGCACCTGGGTGGCACGGCAGGTTAAGTGTCAGGCTTTTGGCTCAGGTCATGATCTGGTCGTTCCAGGACCAAGCCCTGCATGGAGCTCCCACTTAGTGGGGAGTCTGTTTCACCCTCTGGCCCTCACTCCACTCCTGTTCTCTCGCTCTCTCGCTCTCTCTCTCTCTCAAAGAAATAAATAATCTTCTAAAAAAGTTAATTTCTTTTTTTTTTAAGATTTTATTTTTTTATTCATGAGAGACACAGAGAGAAGCAGAGACATAGAGGTCTTGGGTGCTGGCAGTCAAGTACTGCTGCCACCAGGCTTCAACTACTTTGAAGCCATATTTTCCCCATGGATATTTGAGCCCTGAAATAGAACTGCCTTAACACTACCACCTCTGTCATTCAGAGGACAGAGTGATCCTGAATTTCTTAATGATTCTGGTGTCCTTTGTCTAGAGCACTTGTGATGGCTTTGGTAAACAGTACACCCTCTGAGGCCTCTCTTACAACGTGAAATTGTGAATCTTCTGTTCTTACATGATAGATCCATTCCAAAATTTCCATTCTCAATCTCAAGTCTTTCCTCAAACATCTCCCAGGACAACTCAGGCATTTCCATGTGACTTTGTTTTGACCATTGTCTCTTCTAGTCTCCCAAAATCCACTTTAGCAGCAAGATTTTCCTTTTGTGTACAGTCTGTCTTCCCTCATATCAGGGCCATGATGCTACTAGCCATCAGATGCTGGCTCTTAAACCTAGTCACAGTCCTGCCAGTCAGCAGAGATGAGGGGCCACTGATTGTCTTGCAGCATAGAACCTTCCGCAATGACTTTTTTTCTTTTTAAGATTTTATTCATTCATCCATGAGAGACAGAGAGAGGCAGAGACATGGGGAGAGTGAGAAGCAGGCTCCCTGCAGGGAGCCTGATGTGGGACTTGATCCCAGGACCGCAGGGTCAAGCCCTGAGCCAGTGGCAGATGCCTAACCAAGACACCCAGGCATCCCAAAGTTTCTAATGTGAATTAAGTGTAATGCTGCATGGGCCTGGTACAAATCCCTCCTGCCAAAATGGTATGTATAATAATGAGACATGCTGATTAATAGGAAGGGAATGTGATTTCAGAGTATAAATACATCAGTGCGGAAAAGAAACTAGAATTATTCTAATATAGGTCCTTTATTGTATAGTTCAAATCTCAAAACTGGTTTTCAAATTCCTCAGCAATGGGTCCTGATCTTATCTATCTACAAATGTCATTGGTTACTACCATGTTTCTTTCATTCTAGTCATTCTTCTCAGAAAGCATTCAAAACCATTTAAAAATTTTAATCTTATCCTATTTTCTTCCATAACCTTAAATTGCCCTTATTCCTGAATATACTCTATTATCTTAAGCTCAATTCCTACCTCAATCAATGTCTTCCTAGCAACTTTTATCTCCATCTCTCCTCACACAATAGGCATAGTATCAACCACAGAATTAGAACAACATAAAGCACACAAACATTTATCTTAGCAAGATTTATATCTAACCATTGTTAGTATAAATTGTGAATCACACAGAAAAAGACAGCCCATTTTTTTTTTTACCTGATCCTGTTGGCACTATGGATTAGGATTTATTGTGAAATTGATACTGCATGAAAATGGTCTAAGTCCTTAAAAATGTCACATGAAAAAGTGATCATATATTCATTCATTCCTTAAAAATGAATATATATTTAACTTCTGAGTATCTTCTTGGTGATAGGTGATGAAATTGAATGAAACTGACAATTGGGGACAGATGATTAAATAATTTAAAATGATTATAATGATAATAGTTTGTTTACCCTTATCAGTTTCTGAAATTGTATGTTAAGGACATGTAATAAATTCAAAGTATTATAAAATCATATTGGGGACATAAATTGATAGTATAAATGATTAGTAAAATCATAATCTGAAAATATAACACAAATAAATTTTTTGTAGTATTAAGATTAGCATTATACTATAAGTATTGCATTTTGGGGGGAATATCACCATAAATAACTAACAATGACACTTGATCGGATCATTCTATTCACAGAGAATCAAAACATAAATTTAACAGATTTAAGGTCCTATTGTTATTTGAAAAATTATGTAATATTGATTAAACTTATATTTTGTGTGTTAATATATCAATAGCAAAACAAAAAGTCTATTTATGTGAGAACAACAGGAAATCTCATTCATTGTTAGTGAGAACACAAAACGGTACACCTTGAAAGATCATTTGGCAATTTCTTTTTTTTTTTTTTAAGATTTTATTTATTTATTTGAGAGGAAGAGCAAGTGAGACTACAAGTTGGGGGAGGGACAGAGGGAGAAAGAGAAGCAGACTCCCCACTGGGCAGGGAGTCCAAGGAGGGACTTGATTCTAGGACCCTGGGATCATGATCTGAGCTGAAAGCAGATGTTTAAGCAACTGAGCTATCCAGACACCCCTTGGCAATTTCTTATAAAATATAATAGAATAAATTCCAGCAGTGTTATTCCTAATTATTTGCCCAAGTAAATTGAAAGCTTACTTTTCTTCAAAAGCCTGCACATGAATGGTTATAGCAGATTGATTCATAGTTACCAAAAACAAGGATATCTTTCATAGATAAGTGAATTAACAAACACTCATATATCCATACAATGGAATACCACTCAAAAATAAAAAGGAATCAGCTATTGCTCACTCAACAACATGGGTGAGCATTAAATGTATTTTGCTAAATGGAAAGCAAAATGGTTTAGCTAAGTGGTTTAGCCTAGGCTAAACCACAAAGGCCATGCATGTGGTCTAATTACATTTGTATCACATAAAGAAAGTCTATTTAATGAGAGTGAAAAACAGATGAGTGGTGAATGGACTAATTTAGAAAAGGAAATCTAAAATGGGTAAAAACTCCATTCTATATGGTACTATAGTGCTGGTTACATGACTTTATGCATTTGTCAAAACTTAGAGAAATGTACACCACAAATAGCGAACGTTAATACGTGCAATTTTTTTTTTAAATCAACAACAGGAGATCCTAGAGTAGAATGCACTCAGCAATTAATAAACCTAAGTTCATTAAAATGTCCCCAAAGGTGGTGGGAGAAGAAAGGATTGCTTAAATACTTTTGGAAAAGTGTGTTTTGACTAGATACTTTAAGGCTAAGAATAAAAGGAATGGTACATTAACTCTGTGCTGTAATAAATGGGTTTCTCACAGGGATGTGGGTTACCTATTCTGAATCTATTTTACATACATGCCAGTGTTGAGCAAATACATAAATAAATTATAGATGAAAGGACCCAGATTCCTCACTGTCAGAGCAAGAAGTTACTAATAAACAAGCAAGGAAGAATCAAATGAATCTTGTAGTGCTGGGTTAGTTTTGGAAGTATCAGTATGAGCTCATTTATCGTAATATATATTCAGATAGATTCATACATAAATACATACAGATATAAATGTATGCATGGATTTTTATACATATAGATATCTTTTAACTCTGTCTGCTGAGAGGGCCTACAAGTAGTGAACCCCCAAGAGCAATGAGCACACCTAGGGTCTAGATCTTGGTTTCTAAATGCCTTGCTGCAATAAAAAGAATCAAAGAACTTTGGAGAAAGGGCTGAGACAGGGTAAATGCAAGATGAACCGAGAGTGTCTCATTATATCAAAAAGTAGGGAATGTTTCCAGCCACTACAAAAGAAGGATATAAGGGCATAGAAATATCTAAAAGACAAAAACCTGCGATTTCCCTCAATGGTCAAAGCTGTAATAAATTGAGCAAAGAAATAAATAAGCATTGTATTAGAACTTAAAGAATAAAATAAGTATCCATTATATTATTATTATAAATAGATTATTGAATGAATAAATAAATATGAAAAAGCATAAATCTTCACAGAAAATTCTAGATAACATATGTAAATACACCCTTCTGCACAAAGTGGAGCTTACTTTTTCTACCTTTGAGTTTGAGTTTCATTTAGTAATTTTCTTCCAAAGAGGAGAGTTTAGGAAGTGAACAATAGTAACTTTATGTTGGAGATCCTTAGCACACGACAACTTGAGTGATCAAAGTTAGCATCACGGATGTCATGGATGTCAGATGTCATGGATTCCCAGATTTGATGTGATAAGAAGAACATCTCATCCCTGTGGCATTCTTCCTAATAATCTGTAACTCGAGTCTACCCACAATAATATGTCAAAGAGATCCAAACTAATGGGTATTCTATAACACGCCTGATTAATACTCTTGAAAATTCTGAAGGTCGTGAAAACAAGGAAAGACTGAAAAATGTTCTCATACCAAAAGAGACTAAGGAAATGTGATGACTGAATTTAATGTGTTATCCTGATTGGCTCCTGAAATAGAAAAAAAAGATATTAGTGGGAAAACTGATAAAATTCAAATGCATCTATAGTTTAGATAATAGTATTGTGTCAATGTTAATTTATTTATCTTGATAATTGTGTCATGGTTATGTAAAATGTTGATTTCAGGTTACATGAGAACTTGTACAATGTTTGCAGTTCTCTGAATCTAATGTTATTCAAAAATAAAAGCTTTAAAAATATACAGTTCTTAGAACATAAATGCCATACATTTGTAATTTGCAAAACTTTAGCTGAGCATTATGAAAATGACCAGAGTTGATTATCATCCTGCAAGTCCAGGGTTTTAATTTGAGGTTGTTTTTTTTTTTTATGCATTAAAATTTAAAGAAAGCAACTATTAAATATTAATCAAAACTCAACTCTGACCTATGTCATAAATTAATATAACATTTTAAGTTTAGATGGAAACTTAAATGTAATCAATCAATATTTGAATTTCTTGTACAACATTATAAAGATCTTCTCCTTGAATACTCCCAGACATGCATGTTTTATTATCAGATACTTGGTTCATAAAATCTTTTTATTGAGCTAACACAAATATCAATTTCATTTTTTACCCACATAGCATTCTCAGCCTTTTATTTTGGCAGAAAATAAATCTGATTAAATAGCTATAGACTTTGTATCTTCACATTACCAGAGTTAGTAATCCCAAGTCTTTCTTCTTGTCTTAAGAAATCTTGTCATTCTCTTAATCTTTACAAATCTTTATACATTACTCTTAACATATTCAAAGCCAAATTGAATATATTGTATGCTATGCAGTCTGATCAGCAAAGTTTTAAGAGAAACCAAAAATCTCTTTTCTGCATACTTTTATGTGTTAACATAACCTAAATTCTATGGGCTCATCACACTATTGAAATATATTAATTTAGCTTCATCTTACTTTGACACACTTATAAGTATTCTTGATCCCATACTTTTGAAATTGGTTTGCTGGAGAAGGCAAGTTTATGATCCTTAAATACACAATGTCATCAATGTTCTGCACTGAATCACTAATATAAAGAAGGGTTGATGAATGATAGAACTCCAAAATATGATTTGTGCCCTTCCCCTTGAGGTTAACATCTGCTAGTTACAACTGTAGGAATGAACCAGTTGTTCAAAATATGTAGCATGGATGCCTCCATTTTGCTCATGATTTGAAGAGAAATTTTATCCAATTCCTTAGTGAAACTGAACTTAATTTGTACACCAAATACGTGTCTATCTGGCACAGATTACAAAATCATAAAAAATATAAGTTAATGTACTTTGTATAAGAATACATATGTGTTCCTAGTGATAAAAAATGTCTCTTTACATTTAGGTACTGTAGATAGGTAGATAGATAGATAGATAGATAGATAGATAGATAGATAGATAGATAGATGATACATAAATAGATGATGGATAGATAGATGATAGATAGATAGATAGATGATAGATGATAAATTGATAGAGAGTTCTGAAAATATGATTTTAGTAATTCAAACTAGAATATAAACCATAGATTACATCAAACTGATTGCTTTATAAATTGTGCAATCTGGCTTCTATCTTCTAAAATTACCTAATTTTATCTTTTTTAAGCTTGAATTATATCATCTATGATTTTTAAGATCATTGACACTATTTTAGAAATATAGTCCTATCACACTAGTGTCTTCTAAATCTTATAAAATCGTATAAATCTTATATTTCTAAAAATAGTCCTATGACACTATTGCATTGTAAATCTTATAAAACACACTAAATCTTATAAATATTAAGAAGAGTCTTATTTTTTTCAAGATGAATATATATACATCTTATAGACAGATATCAATATAGATATACAGAGATTAGATAGATTATACATATGTGTGTATGTGTGTGTGTGTGTACACATATAAGTTATATAGAGATCAATTATTACTACAGGCTGAATTGCACCTTCATATGTTGAAAATCCTAACACCCCAGTACCTCAGAGTGTGATTGTATTTGGATATGGGATCTTTAAAGAGGTAGCCAAGTTAAAATGACATCACTAGGGTGGGCCCTAATCTCAATACAGCTGGTGTCCTTCTAATAAGAAAAGGTCGGGATATACATATACACACACACATAGAGAAGACCACACGAAGACACAAGGAGAGACAGCTACCTACAAGCCAAGGAAAGAAGACTGAGAAGAAACCAACTCTATTGACATCTTGATCTTAGAGTTTGTAGCTTCAGAACTGTAAGACAATGAAATTCTGCTGTTTAAGCCACCCAGTCTGTTACTCTGTTATGGTATCCCTAGCATACCAATACAATCATATATAACTAAATTTATTTAGTTTCATTTTACAAAGAAAACAGAGTTTTCTTGAGAATTATCATGAAGATCTCTCATACAGTTTAGTATAAATACAACAACATATATACGAGACTATGGAGGACACTCCAGGAAATCTTATAAATTTCTAGTTCCCTGTCAGTTAGGATTGAATCACAAACTTCACAGTGGTATCAGGAAGTGGCCCCCAAGCTGGACAGGCTGCATTATTACTTCAGCCCTCGTCTTGTCTCACAACACATACCCCCTTCTGCAGGGACCCTATTACTAATCAAAGACTACAGGTAAGAGTTTTTAAGCATTATTTTAATCTTTAAAATTTTTAAAATCTTTTTTAAGCAGTTTTTAAAATACAGACATTAACAATTTTTTGAATGGCTTTGTTTTATATATTTTGCATAGAGTTGGCTCTAGACTATTACTTAAGATAATAAGAGAATGGTTTTCTTGTTTTCTCTAACCTCTGTATTCAATTTTAACTTTAACTTGTCCTCTCTTTCATGTCTTCATTCTCTGCCATAATTAGTGTTTTGATGCTACAGTGGAACTTAGACATTTTAAACCTCCTTTGCAGTATAATTTTGTATTTGAAGTCTGAGCTGGAAATGAATATGCCATCACCTATATCAAGACATGTCCTTGTAACATCAAGGGTCAATCAAAGATTCTTAAGAATCTTTGACTACCTAATCTTGTGACAGTCCTTTAGACTATTTTTTCAAATATTGGCTTAATATTCACTCAGTGAAACTAAAGATTTTTGCTTATAAAAATTATATATTTTCACAGTAAGGAATTTAATGCATAGGTCAATCGCCATTTTCATGACCACAGAACGTCTTTGAAAGATTATGAAACAGTTTAATATTTTAATAATTTAAATGGTAAAATACATAGCCTTCCCTCTATTAAAAGGAAAAGGGCTTGAAGTAGTCAGTTTTAAAACTTTACCTATATGCTAGTACAGACCTCAGACAACCACCATCTAATGAATCTTAATGGCAAGAATTATCAACAGTATCAACTTCATTATATTGGTAGCAGTGAGAAGGCTGTGTGTGCATGTGTCTATGTTCCCTTCCTTTAAAAAAAAAAAAAATCTTCAGATGAGGATATCTTCTATCTTGTATTTTTGTACATTCTATAATTGTTTTTCCTCAGCTATGTACTGAAATAAAAGTGGAAAATCTGAAATTAAAATTCCATTTACTCCAGAAGTACTGAACCATTGGAATTGGGCACTGTGGGCATCTCCAACTGACCAGTTCTCACTCCGAGTCCAATAACACATCACAAACATCTCAGTGTCAGTAGATTTTCATTCTAGATGTATGACCTTCTCTCATCCTTTCATAGAAGATGCTCAAAAGACCTAATAGCCCAAAGGCCCTATATAGAGTTGTTTGAAAGCCATATGATCACATGTAAGTTTTCTCATGGTTTCAAAGGAACCAAACAGTCATTTAATTGCACACAGGAAAGACACATCTCCAGTGGAGTAGTGTTACAGCCTATTGTTTTATCTAGAGAGGTTCCAAGTTTACAAGGATTTAATGCTTAGGTAACTTCCTCAGAATCTGCTATTATCAGTTAGGGCTTTTAGTGGAAGGCGGTTCACTTAGTTTGCTCCTTATCCAGAAAGGATCACACAGGATTCAATGATTTAAACTTCAACCAGCTATCTTGGAGAACCCTTTATGATAATGAGTTTGAAAAGACTTGTTTTATTCTTGGATTTAAAAAGAATAATTCATGGAAAACTCAAATTCCTTATTTGAAATTTTGTGCAAAATTGTAAGTGCAGTTGGGAAGATACAATTTGATGGAGTCCTTTACCTTTTTGATTTTAGCATGGCCAATTTTGATGCCTTAAGCCACAAGTGAACCTCTGCTTAGAATCCTACTGTGACTGTTGTCATCTCATAAACTATTCTATAATGTTCAGCTTATTATTTACTGCTTTACTTCACAAACTTTATCTACCTCAAAGCATTGGTTGCCTAGCTTATACTATCTAGCCTTCAGAAGCATAAGTATATTATTTTTCTCCCTAATAAATTCAATGACTTTTTTCTTTCTTTTTTTTTTTTTTAAGATCTTTAAAAACTTACTGATTTCAGAGAAAGAGAAAACGAGAGAGCATGAGCAGAGACAGAGGCAGAGGGAGCAGCAGACCTCCCCCAACCACCACCACTGTGCAGGGAGAGCCACATGGGGCTCAATCCCAAGACCCTGGGATCATGACCTGAGCTGAAGGCATATGCTTAACCAACTGAGCCACCCAGACACCCCAAGGACTTTTTTCTTAATTATTGAGTCTTAATATATCTCTCTGGACTCACAATTCTGAGGAATTTGATGTTGACCAAGAGAGTTGTAAGCATTTCAGTTTACCTATAGGCTGGGGTGAAAGCAACCTATCTGTGAAAATTGTGCAACTGTGTGTGTCTAAACATAGAGGGTAGTTCTGCTAAAAATCCACCTGGTTCTTGGAACTGGATGAAAGGACACCAGCAGGACTGGCAATCATTTGCATTTGAACAGAACTCTGCTTGTTTACATGAAACTCTGAGGCACTGATAGCACAAAATGTGTGTCAATAATCTTAATAGCCTTTATTGCATCTGTACAGTGCACCAGGTACTGTTTTTTACTCTATGTAAATGTATGTGTGTCTTTACAATAATAACACAAGAAGATGAACTTCATTTTAGTCCATTTTCAAACAAGAAAACTCAGTTTTGAAAGCCTATCTGCTTCATGCCTCACAGGTAGAAAGTATCAAACTTCAAACTTGAACCCTGAGTTTTCGGATTCAAAAAAATCATCTTCTGAACCAATGCACATTAGGTATCCATGAAAGTATGTCCCTCGAGTCTCCTACTGTGGAGAGGACAGTTGACTGATGACCTAGACTACTGCACTCTGACTGTACCAACACATTCTTGCAGGCTGCTCCCCATTTGTGCATGGCAGGCAAGCTGATGCAGGTATGGTCCAGCCTTGACAAATTTTCTTGGAACTGACCTGCCATCTGGAACTCTTTTGATTCAAACTTCTTTTATTTTCCTTCCTTCCAGCCTTTAAGATCTATCTAATATCCAGGTAGGTGGTTCTCCCAGCATTGTCTGGCCTTGTCTTCATATTTACTCATAGATTGTCTTAGTCATCTCATAGTCTGGGTGGCTCAAGCAAAAGACATTTATTTCCCACAGTTCTGGAGGCTGGGAAGTCCTCTACCCAGGTGCTGGAAGATCCAATGTCTGGCAAGGACACTCTTTTGGGTTGAAGAGGGCTGCGTTCTCACTGTGTGCACATGAGCTTTTTCTGGGATGTGTACATGGAAAGAGAGAGAGGGAGTGTGTGCATTGCATGTGTTTTAGAAAACTTTATAATTTAGAAAACTGAGTTTTCTAAGACAGATCTGTCTTCCTCTTATAAGAACACTAATCTCATCTTGAAGATCTCACCTTCATGACCTGATCTAAACCCTACTACCTTCCCAATCCCATCTCCAAATATTATCCCCTGGAGATTATGACTTCAACATATAAATTTTGGGAGACAAAAATATTTGGTCCATGGCATTCTGTCTCTGACTTTCCAAAATCCATGTCCTTCTCACATGAAAAGCACATGCATTCCATTCCAACATCCCTAAAAGTGTTAACCTATTCCAGCATCAACTTTCAAGTCTAAAGTCCAAAGTTATATCTGAACCTCATCCAAATCAGATACGGGTGAGACACAAGGTATGATTCCTCCTGAGCCAAAATTTCTCACCATCTGTGGACCTATGAAACCAAAAAATTTATCTGTTTCCAAAATATGATAGTGGGACGGGCATAGGGTAGACATTCCTATTCCTAAAGGAAGAAGTAGGAGGGAGTGACAAGATCCAAATTAAGTCCCAAACCTAGCACAATATATCCATGAGACCCTTAACACTTGAGCATAATCCTCTTTCCTTTGATGCATCACCCCACAGCTCATATTTATGATTTTCTTCCGAGATCTCATCAGAATTGCTTCTAGCATCCATATTTCTACCAAGATTCTGTATATGATTTATTCATGTTTTCTCTAAGAAGATGGATGCTTTCTTTATAGCTCTTCTGAGCTCCCCCAAGAATCACCTTAAATGTCCATTTTCATTCTGGCAGAACTTTCCCAGAAAGGAGGTGCTTTTTCTGAGTTGCACCTCAGAATTCCTCCTGTCTCCTTCTGCACCTATTATTCAGTTCCAAAGCTGCTTCCAGCCCACTTCACAGAACCAACTTCTAGCTTAGTACAAGCTGCTATAACAAAATAGTAGAGAGTTGTGGCTTAAAGAAAATAGACATTTATTTTTCACACTTCTGGAGGCTGGGAAGTCTGAGACCAAGGTGCCAGCTGATTTAGTTCCTGGTAAAGCCCTTTCCATAGCTGCAGATGGCCATCTTCTTGTGTCCTCAAGTGACTGGGAGGGAGAGAGGAGAGTGCAAGCTGCCTGGTCTCTTTTTCACATAAGGACACTAATCTCACCATGAGGACCCCACTCATGGCCTCATCTAAACCTAATTACTTCCCAAAGACTAACTGCCATCATATAGGGAGGAGGCAAAGTTCAGCTACAATACAGCCACATTCCTCATTAAATTTTTTGGATGTCTAATTACATCCTGGTTTTTTTCTTCTCAGAAGGCACTAAACAGGACAATATATGTCTTTGGAAGGGAAAAGTGTGACATATATGATACAGAGTCTGTGGGGATGATTTGATTATCCACACTAACACGTGGCGTGGTGTGAAAGGTCAGTGTCATGAGGGCTCTAGGGACCCTGGGCTGTCTTGACAGACATACTGTAGGTGCTTGCATATCCTATTAATGACTTTATGCTTTGATAGAAAAAATTGTGCTGGAACTCACTGTGGGGGGTCAGCTCAAAACTAGGAACCGTGATTAGTGAGTGTAAGGATACTCATGGCTTCTTCACTGAGGAATTAGGCAAAAGACAAAACTAGGATAGGCACCCAAGGATGAATAGGAGTGCTTCAGAGACAGACATCAGGCACCTCTTGAGGACGATTAGTCTAAGAGGGAACTTCTGTTGCAGAAAATACAGCTTAGGGTGACAATACAACACAGCATAAACACATCATTTAGAAAGCTTTATAATTCCTGAAAATGGGTAGAAATGTGTGCTTTTTAAAGTCTAGTTAAAGCTTTTAATTGAGGAACTGAGGTACATCCTATCTAGCTCCTAAGACGTGCAACAGTTAGAGAGCTGGCAGAGGGACTTTAGAATCTGTGGCTTAGCAGCCTAGTTGCTTGAGCTCTGATCTTATAGAAGAAAGAGTTGATGTCTAAATCTACAAATGCTGAGAGAATGCCCTTGAGGGAAAACCGGAAAAAAATAGATGAAGTTATGGAAGTTTATGGATATGGTGTGGGCTGGCTTCCGTTTCCTCTTTCAGGATTCTGTAGCTTTGGCTATCTGGAACTCTCTATGCTCAGAAAGTAATTGAATATGTATGTACATATCTATTTCCCTCCCTCCCTCTTTCTCTTTCTTAGTTTCTTTCTTTCTTTTTTTTTTCTTTCTTTCTTTCTTTCTTTCTTTCTTTCTTTCTTTCTTTCTTTCTTTCTTTCTTTCTTTCTTTCTTTCTCTTTCTTCTTTCTTTCTTTCTTTCTCTTTCTTTCTTTCTTTCTTTCTTTCTTTCTTTCTTTCTTTCTTTTTTTTTCTCTATCATCATCTTCTATCATCATTTATCTATCTATATTTTGAATAGTATTTCCAAGAGTTTTAGCCCATCAATAGTTCCCAGGTTAATGGCTATAGGAAGGACTAAAAAGCAGAGACTACTGGACTGGAATACTAAAGAGCTAACCCTATATGCTGGAAAGTGATAGAATAGAATAATAAGTAATTGACACTACCATTGCTGAAGTTCAGACCTGCTGTTAAATATGAAATCGATGGAGAGTGATCATACACGGTTGTAGGCATCACGGTGTAAAAAGTGCTGAGGAAACATGGCTGATGAGAAAAAGACTACAATCCTGGCTGGTAGCCAGGTGGAATTGTGGAAATGTCAATTTCAGTGGATTGAAGAAAATTAAAGAGACACTCCAGTTGAGATAGAAAATCAGACATTGAAGCCACAGGACTTTGTTTCCTTTTCTTTCTAGAATTTATACTTTATCCTAAGGGAGATGAGAAGTGTTAAAACAAGGTTTGTGGCAAAAACATTCAAATGTTCAGGACAAGACACCTGAATTTGAAGCCTGATAACACCACTTATTGCATGTAAACCCTTGGAGAGTTAGCTAAATTCTCGGTGCTTCAGTTTCCTAATCTATAATAGGAAGATAATAATAGTATTTCAGTAGATATAATTATTTTGAGTATTAAATGAGTTGATACATCTTGGATGTTTAGAACAGTGCCGATGAGAGTAAATATTAAAAATAGTTAATTATTGTGAGAAAATATAGATAATTGCTTATATATAATTATGTTATTATTGATGGGTAGTTTTGATAGATATGGAGTAAGGAACAGAGATTCAAATGATATTTAGGCAATATTCTCTTTAAATCTTTGTGTTAGATTGGACACAAAGGGTCCAAAACATGGTAACAAGAGCAATTCATGTTGCTGAACAGCACAACTGTCTGATACCGTTGCATCAGCTGAAGTATGGAAAACTGATGGAGGTGCAGGTTTGGACAGGTAGTATAAAAGTCACCTATTTAAGTTTAGAAACACTGAATTTGAGATGCAGCTGGGCATAAATGGGACACTCTTTAGAAATATGAAATAGAAACACCAAAAATACTCTCAAAGCAGTACATAGATTTCTCCATTAAAATTAAGGGCTTAAATTAGCAAAATAGTCATGGTTATTATTAAAGAAACTGCTTTGTCTGGGCAATGGGAACAACTTTATCTGCTAAGTGATACAAATGTGGACAACATTATGGTATTCCTAGAGTGAAAAAGAAGAATTTCCAGGATAATTGCCCTGAGAACAATCTGAGGAAGATACACAATATGTGTAAGCACACCAAACTGCAATGAAGAAACAAAAAAAAATAGGGCAGCCCAGGTGGCTCAGCAGCTTAGTGCTGTCTTCAGCCCAGGGCCTGATCCTGGAGACCCGGGATCGAGTCCCACATCGGGCTCCCTGCATGGAGCCTGCTTCTCCCTCTGCCTGTGTCTCTGCCTCTTTCTCTCTGTGTCTCATGAATAAATAAATAAAATATTTTAAAAAAAGAAACAAGAAAATAAGTTGTTCACATGGGCATAAACTTTTTATTTACTTAGTGCACCTCACCATACCAGCATGCCTATTTTATTTTTTTTAAATTTATGGATTATTTCCTAGTAGATTAAAAGAGCAGGTTGGTTCCTTGAGACTAGCATGATACTTTACTCCATTCATCGAGAAGCATTAAACTCAGGCTGTTTATTACCCGAGTCACCATGGGACAGCATGTTGAATATAATGATAAGCTGAATGTTATCAAAATTAAAAGAGAAGTGAAAAAAAAAGCCTTTAGATAATGAAGTGTGGAATGTGTAACCATTTAAAGCACAGTAGTCAAGGACAGTCTTTTTATATCTGTTCACAGAGGTAAAATGTGAGTTGATGATGGTGCTTTGTCATCCCTGGATACCAGTTAGTCCTTGGTACCAGAGACTCTCCATTAACATTTAACATAAAATATCTTTTTTTAAAGTTATTTGAGAAATGAGTCAAGAAAATCAGTATTTTTTTTTCCATTTGCTGATTCAGTGTGTGTTTGTGTATGTGTGTGCAATTTCATTCAAATCATCACTATAACTTTTTTATTGAATTATCTTTGACACAATGTCACATTAGTTTCAGCTGTACAATAATGATTCCCCAAATTTATTTTGCTCACCCAATGGTCACAAGTGTAGCCATCTGCCACCAACAGTGCTATTACAATATAGTTGACTATATTCCCCAGGAAGTACATTGTATGCCCATAATTTATTAATTCCATAAAAGGAATCCTGTATTTCCCTTTCTGGTCCAACTATTTTGCCCATCTCCCCACTGTCATCCTCTCTGGTAACCATCAGTTTTTTTCTCTGTGTTTAGGAATCTGTTTACACTTTCTGTTTATTTTTTATTTACTTTTTATTCTTTAGATTCCATATATATATGTGAGATCACATAGTATTTGTCTTTCTCTACCTGACTTATGCCGCTTAGCATATACCCATTAGGTCCACCCATGTTGCGCAAATGACAAGATCTCATTCTTTTATATGGTTGAATATATATATATATATATATATATATATATTCTTTATTTTTTTCTGAATATATATATTTTTTCTGAATATGTGATATATATATCTCACTTTATTTTAATCTGTTGGTGGAACTTGAGTTCCAACTTGAGTTCCTTCCTTATCTCAGCTATTTATAAATAATGCTTCAATAAACATAGGAGGGCATTTACCTTTTTGAGTTAGTTGTGAGTTTTGTTTTTTGTTTTTTGTTTTTTTTTTTTTTGGATATTCTTTAGGTAAATAGTCAGTAATTATTGGATCACATGGTGCTTCTATGTTCAATTTTTTAGAAAGCACCATGGAGTTTTCACAGTGGTCATACCAATTTATATTTCCACTGACAGTGCACAAGGATTCCTTTTTCTCCATATATTTGCCAATACTTGTTATTTCTTGTATTTTTATTCTAGTCATTCTGACAGGTATAAGGTGATGTTTCATTGAGTTTTGTTTTGCATTTCCCTGATTGATGATGTTGAGCATCTCTTCAGTGTCTATTAGCCATCCATATGTCTTCTTTGGAAAAATATCTATTCTGGAATATTTGGAGTGTTTTGGTGTTGAGTTGTCAAAGTTCTTTATATACTTTGTATATTAACCCCTTATCAAATATATCATTTGCAAGTATCTTCTCCCACTCAATAATTTGCATTTCATTTTTATTCTTCGGATGGTTTCCTTCAATGTACGGATGCCTTGTTTTTTATGTTGGTGTTGCCCCAATAGTTTGTTTTTGCTTTTGTTGCCCTTGCTTGAGAATGTACATCTAGAAAAATACTGCTAATGTCAATGTCAAAGGAATTACTGCCTTTGTTTTTTCTAGGAGTTTAATGGTTTCATGTTTCACATTTAAGTCTTTCATTTATTTTGAGTTTTTTATATGTATAGCTTTCAAATATGGTCCAGTTTCATTGTTTTGCATGCAGCTGTTCAGTTTTCTCAGCACGATTTGTTGGAAATAATGGTTTTTTTCCCATTATATATTCTGGCTTCCTTTGTTGTAGATCAATTGACCATGTAAGTGTGGGTTTATTTCTGGGCTTTCTATTCTGTTCTATTTATCTGTGTCTATTTTTGTGTCAGTGTCATATTCTTTCAATTATTATAATTTTTGTAGTGTATCTTGAAATCTAGAATTGTGATACCTCCAGCTTTGTTTTTCTTTCTCAAGTTCCCTTTGGCTGTTCAGGGTCTTTTGTGGTTCCATACAAAGTTTAGGATAATTTTTTCAAGTTCTGTGAAAAATTCCTTGGTTTTTGATAAGGCTTGCATTGAACCTGTAGATTACTTTGGGTAATATGCACATTTTAGTAATTTTCATTCTTCTAACCCATGAGCATGGAATATCTTTCCATTTGTGTTATCTTCAATTGATTTCATCAATGTTTTATAGATTTTAGAGTACGGGTCTTTCATCTCCTTGGTTAAATTGGTTCCTAGATATTTTATTATTTCTGGTGCAATTGTACACAAAGTAGTTTTCTTAATTTCTCTTTTTCCTACCTTATTATAAGCGTTTAGAAGTGCAACTGATTTCACTATATTTATATTGCATTCTATATTACTGAATTCATTCATTACTTCTTATAGTTTTCTAGTTGAGTCTGTAGAGTTTTCTATGTATAGTATTGTGTCATCTCAAATAGTGATAGTTTAACTTCCCCCTTTCCAATATGATTTTTTTATTTATATTTCCTGTCTGATTTCTGTGTCTAGGACTTCTAAATACTATATTGAATAAAAGCTGTGAGAGTGGACATCCTTTTCATTTTGTTGATCTTAAAAGAAAAGTTCTCAGTTTTTCACCATTAAGTATATTAGCTGTAGGTTTTTCATATATAACTTTTATTATTTGAGTAATGTTCTAAGTCCTCTTTGTTGGGTTTTTATCATGAATGGTTGCTGATTTTTTCAAATGCTTTTTTATCTATTGAGATGATCATATGATTTTTATCCTTTATTAATGTGGTGTATCACATTGATTGATTTGTGAGTATTAAACCATTTTGCATCCCCTGAATAAATCCCATTTTATCATGATGAAGAACCCTTTTAATGTATCATGAAATGTGATTTGCTTTTATTTTGTTGAAGATTTTAGCGTATATGTTTCAGTAGGGATATTGGCCTATAGTATGTTTTTGTGTGGTGTCTTTCTTTGGTTTTGACATCAGGGTAATGCCAGCCTCATAGAATGTATTTGGAAGTTTTTCTTCCTCTTCTACATTTTGGAATAGTTTGAAGATACTATGTATTAATTCTCCTTTAAATATTTGGTAGAATTCACCTATGAATCCATCTGGCCTTGGACTTCTGTTTGTTGCTACTAACATTGAAGCAAGACCCCCCCCCACCACTGACAACAAAAAGAGTATGACTCACAGAAAGGCCAGATGATGATTAGTAATTAGCATTAAAGTATTTTTTAACTAAGGTATGTACATTTTTTAGACATATGCTATTACATACTTAATAAAGTACAGTGCAAATGTAACTATTATATGCATTGGGAAAGCAAAAAGAAATTACTTACTCTATTGCAATATTCACTTTATTCCATGGTCTGGAACTGAATCCACAATACCTCTGAGGTATGCCTGTAGTTTGTATTAAAGCTCTACCGGTTCCTGCAATCATATTTTAATTTGTAAATTAATCTATGCTTAACCAAATTTGATCTGTAAACATGAAACTGACTTGCAAATGCACATTTATCTAAGAGGTTGACAAAGTAAATATTGGTTTCTGAATTCATTTTTCTATTTAAATCTGATACATCACTTAATAACTAAAATAATGAACCCATGTCAAGTATTATTCTCTTAACTTTGTTCTTATAATTTGTATTCTTAATTTCAAACCTGTGAAGAATCTTTGAATAGTTTAGCTAAACTCATTCATGTGAACATAAATGAAAATTAAGCTTTTTGTTTCATGACAAAAGTTGCAATTTATTAAATGCATTTTCAAGTACTTTAAATCTGATTAGACTTTTAAAAGCATTTCTCATGTAATTAAGTTGACAGCAGCTTATCCTGAGATGAATCAATTAGGACTTTCAGTGACATATACAAGGCACTTCATCTACTCCCGTATATAGAATATAGTCCATCTCCCTTCACTTGTTCCTGATTGAATGACTAACAAAATAGCTTGGTATAATTATTTTTCTATTTGAAAGAATGCCCCTTAATTAGGGACTTAGTGTATAATAAATCTTTGTTCTTGGCAGATTTTGATTCAGGAGGCAGTGTGATAAAAAATTTGGATCTCCATTTACTTTGCGGGAGTTTTTTTCATGGACATGAGGTTACTCATGGCAATCTGTTTCTTCCTTTAAGCCAGTAGCATGCTGAAATTTGCAGTTGAAACTCAAGTTTCTGTCAAGTATGCTTATAATTACATTTTACTCTATTTCTGAGGTTGTTATGTCACATTCTTATAACCACTTATTAATACATTTGTTTCTTAATGCCACAAAAAATTATGTTGTCATAATTTTAGGTTGAATAACTAGACCTTAGTACTTTCTTTTAATCCTGCAACAACAGCAGCAACCACAAAATTGGCCATCATGTATAATAAAATTGAATTAAATGATAGCTAAATCAATTATAAATCTTACCAGAGCATGTGGGATTTCCAATTTCATGGAAAGTGTCCTACTGCCATCGCTTCCTTTTTAAGTGCAGTAGTAAATGAAACTTTGTTCAAGACCCTGTAGTATTAGCCCTGGCTACTTTGGGCCTTTTTATTTTGGAAGAATGCCCCTTTCTCCCCACTGATAGTGCTTATTATGGTTTTCTGGAAAAGAGTAACTTTGTTTATAATACCCCAAATTTTTGCAAAGCACCACTCCTAATTCCCATGTATCCATCCCTGTCATAAAGTTCAGCATCCAGAGGGGCCATCCCATTGGGCATCTCCCACACTGACTCTTTCTGCCCACCACAAGAAACCTGAACTCTCCCTCCATTCCCTTTACCAGGGTGAAGGCTACTGATAATCTCATTCTCTCCTAGATGTTCTCAATGATTACTAAGAACACAACTACAAATATTAATTAAATTTATGCATTTCAAGGCATGAAGGAGAAAACCATACAGTCTCCTGAAGTTTCCCCCATTTTAAGTATTATTATTTTACATGCAGTTAGAGGTTATTGTTTTGCAAATGCATTCAAACCAAAAGGAAAAGAGAAAATACATACATACATACAAACATACATAAAATAGATATTTAAAAATGAGTTATTGAAGAAAACAATTCACATTTAGAGACTAACACACTCACTGGATATTTGATTATACTAAGGAATTATTGCCATTTTTTTAGGTGTGATAATGATATAGCTGTAATGTTTAGAAAAAGAGTCTATCTTTTAGATACACATACACAATAGGTCCAGAGAAATGAAAATGTGTATGTGCAGCATTTGATACAAAATAATCTGGGGGAAGGAGATAAGAGTATTTGGGAAAAAAATGAGACAATATATAGTTAAATATTTATAAGTGTAAATAGTTTTTAAAAAATCTATGCTTAAATATAAGCAGGCAAAGAAGGTATTAGAAGGAAAAAAGTACAGGCTGATTTCATGCATGAACTTTAAAAATCTAATAATTAAATACAAAATAATAGCAAACATTATGAATCAATGTGTAAAAATCTTAGTGCATTACTTGTTATCTCTATTTTATGCTTCTACTTCTTTCTAAATCTAAAACCTTTCCCATTTCTATAAAATAATTTGGTGTGAAGTCAAATTTCTGACTGGGCTCCCCTGGTAAATTGACAAGATGGTATTCAGATATGCTGCTAGGCCACATGACTTCAAACAACCAATCCCAGAATACTTTAAGTACATTTAAAATAGGATTCACAGGGGTACTTGGGTGGCTCAGTGGTCAAGCATCTGCCTTTGGCTCAGGTCATGATCCCTGAGTCCTGGGATCAAATCCCTCATCGGGCTCCCTGAAGGGAGCCTGCTTCTCACTCTGCATATGTCTCTGCCTCTCTTTGTGTGTCTTTCAGGAATGAATGAATAAAATCTTAAAAAGAAAAAAAAGTCATTGCAGAAGCTTCTACCCTGAAAGACAATCAGTGGCCCCACATCTCTTTGCTGGCTGGCAGGGCCGTGACTAGGTTTAAGAGCCAGCATCTGATGGCTAGTAGCATCACGGCCCTGATATGGGGGAAGACAGACTTACACAAAAGGAAAAACTTGCTGCTAAAGTCGATTTTGAGAGACTAGAAGAGACAATGGTCAAGACAAAGTCACATAGAAATGCCTGAGTTGTCCTGGGAGATGTTAGAGGAAAGACTTGGGATTGAGAATGGAAATTTTGGAATGAATCTATTATGTAAGAACAGAAAATCCACAATTTCATGTTTTAAGAGAGGTCTCAAAAGTGTACTGTTTACCAAAACCATCACAAGTGCTCTAGACAGAGGACACCAGAATCATTAAGAAATTCAAGATCACTCTGTCTGTCCCCTGCATGATAGAGGTGGTAGTGTTAAGGCAGTTCTATTTTAGGGCTCAAATATCCATGGGGAAAATATGGCTTCAAATTAGTTGAAGCCTGGTGGCAGTACTTGACTGCCAGCACCCAAGAAACTCTAATTATCACAATAACTAGCAAGATTGGAGAAGCAGCCTAGGGTGTTTCATCTGTTGAGAATTGTGGAGATGATTAATAAAACATGGCATCCGTAGGGAAAAAAAGAGAATAGTGGCTAAAATGTGTACTGATTTTCATGTACAATCAGAAAAAAAAAAAAGGTAAGCATGGAAGTACTGAATGTTGAACATGATTAATCCAATAGAGAGCTGATTTCTTGCTCAGTGCCTGGACTAAGCCAATTTCTAGTTTCAGATACCACTGATGGAAGAGGTAGCCATCTTTCTAGGAGAAAGGCCTCTACAACATTGACTTCCCAGTTCCTTCCCAAACGAATGGCTGATGGCTGTGTTCTTGGCTGAGTGACCATTACAGATAGGGAGAAATTCTGACATTTTAGAGAATAAAAAATACTGGATCTGGGTGGATATTAATGTTTGGAGACCCAAAGAGTCGTCATGGGACCAGGAAATAATTGGATAAAGCCCATCTCACATTGGGTTAATGGGACCTGTAGACCCAATTGTCTCATCCTCAGTCCTGAATTGTGTAATTGATTATGCTATATTTGATAGTCAGAGTGATCTCCACATTAGGTATTTTACTTACATAGAAAGAGCTGTCATAATAAAATAGGACAAATAGAAACCTCTTAAATTTCACCCCCACCAAGTTAGAAAATTAAAACAAAAATTGCATTCTAGCTGGGAAGGAGGGGCTGGATATTACCATTAAAAATCTAACAGATGTGGGCAGCCTGGGTGGCTCAGCGGTTTAGTGCTGCCCTTGGCCCAGTGTGTGATCCTGGAGACCTGGGATCAAGTCCCACATCAGGCTCCCTGCATGGAGCCTGCTTCCCTCTGCCTGTGTCTCTGTCTCTCTCTCTTTGTGTCTCTCATAAATAAATAAAATCTTAAAAAAAACACACATCTAACAGATGCAAGGGTAATGATCTTATCATATTTCCATTTATTTCATAGAATGGCCTCTGTAAAAACTGGGATGGGTTCTGGACAAATGGTCATAGACTACCACAGTTCAGCAAGTATCTCTGATCACATCTGCTGTACTAATAGAGTATCATTTTCTCAGGTGTGAGATAGGCAGTCATTGATTTATTTGGTTAATGCATTCTTTCCACTCCTATCAGAGAAGATCAGACATAAAGAGTTTACATTTACATCGGATGAACAAGACAAATTCCACTACCTTGCTGTCTATGGCTGTCTACAAAAATAATTATAGTAAGAGATCTATGGGGTCTGTAGATTCTATAGAACATTACATTGATCCCTATATCAGGGGTTGGCAAACTACAGCTTGTGGGCCAAATCTGGCTGGCTGTTTCTGTAAGACGGGGAAAAAAAGTGTATAGGGACACACCCATTACCATCTACTGATGATTTGTCTATAGCTGGTTTTGCAATACTAAGGCAGAATTGAGCAGTTGCAACAGACACTTCACAGAATATTAAATCATTTATTTATTTTTTAAGACTTTATTTATTCATGAGAGACACAGAGAGCGAGAGAGAGGCAGAGACAGAGGCAGAGGGAGGAGCAGGCTCCGTGCAGGGAGCCTGATGTGGGACTCGATCACGGGACCTTGGGATCATGCCCAAGCTGAAGGCAGATGCGCAACTGCTGAACCACCCAGGGTCCCCAGAATATTAAATCATTAATATTAATGATTAATGATTTAATGATTTATTAAATCATTTAGTAAGTTATTTACTGGCTTATCCTTTAAAGAAGTTTGCCTACATCCACATATCTATGACATCATGCTGATGAGACAGGATGAGCATCAAATGGCTGGTAAGTTGAGTGCTTTTAGAAGGTATATGTACTCCAGGGAATAGGAGATAAACCTTATGAAAATTTAGTGATCCATTATTTTAATGAAGTGTTTAGGAGTCCAGTTGCCAAGAATGTGCCAGAATATGCTCTCCAGAGTAAAACAAATTGTTGAATCATAATCCTCTGGCACATAGAAGAGAGTGCAGTGCCTGAGAGGTAGGCCATCTTAGGTTCTAAAGGCAATACATTCCACATCTAGGAATTCTGTCCTGGTCTATAAGACAGGTAACATGGGAGGCTACAGACTATGAAACATGTCAAAATGAGAAGGGATTTCATAGCAAGTCCAGGGTGTAGTACATGGAGCCTTATCGCATAGACACTGCTGCGATCCAATAGGCCCCGTGGTCCTGGAGGTTTCAGTGGTGGGAAGGTTGCAGTGTGACTCTTATGACAAGCATCAATAAAAACCTCTCCAAACAAGCCCATAAGATTCAGCAGAGAATTCTAAGCCTTCTGAATAATAGCTCCTGACATGTTACCAGAATCTGGTACAAATAAAGTGCTTGAAGTAGACATATAAATAGAGCACTGGCACTGCCTTATAAAGGAGCACCTGAGATTCTAGCTCAAAAAGTATACTCCAAAAGGATGTGAGGCCCTCCTTCAGAAAAAGGTATATTCATTAAATGCAAGACCTCTATATAACACTATGTCAACAAATAGGAAAAATACACCAACCAAACGGTGGCATCATGAGTGGCTTCAATTGTCATCACTTCCATTGATACTCTGGAAGACTTTGTTTGTCATCTTTATAATCCTGAGCCCAGCAGAATTGGAGATCTTGAGTCATTCCCCAAAGAGGAAACATTCTTGTCCATGCAACAAGGTTGTCATTGACTGAAACCAAATACAGCTATTGGGGTATTTTGAACTCATATGTCCAGAACCAAGCAAGAGAAGTCACCTTAGCAGCAGAGGGATTAGAGAGGAATGTGCATAGAACTCAAATGATTCATTTAATGCCTCTTAGTACTCACTTGTCTTATTATGACTGCAACTAAAATGTATGCACAAGACTATCCAGAGAAGATATGATTGCCAACTTCCAGGGGAATAACCACCATGCATGCTGAGAGTGTACTTCTGATGCAGGAATCTACACAATCTGGGACATGTTGTGGTCTCCACAGTGCAGTAACATAGCTCTAAGATTCCTGAACACCCACAGGCCAAAGAAGCTGAGTGCTCCAGTTGGGCATTGTGGTTTCTAGAACAAGATAATGACATAGGAGGCTCCTGAATTTCCTTACTCCTACATATATAGCTATATACAAAACAATCTCTTTTAAGAGAAATCTAGAAACTAGGTGATTGATTCCTATGCATCAGACACATGAGAAAATACTACATCAAAATGAATAGGAATTTCACCATAAACTCCTTCTCCAGCACAGAATTATACAATCAAGAGGGAACTCTAAACTCTCAGCTTCTCCTTGAGAAGAACAGGGTTTGGACTACACATATATGGCCAAATTTGAAGGCTGCCACTCAAACGAAGCTATTCAATTTTACCTAGCCCTAAAATCCAACAGACTTTGTATTCATAAATCCCACAGGAATACAGAAATTAAAGAGGCAGCTGTTGGGATGCTTGGGTGGCTCAGTGGTTGATCGTCTGTCTTTGGTTCAGGCCATGATCCCATGATCCTGGGATTGAGTCCCACATTGGGTTCCCTGTATGGAGCCTGCTTCTCCCTCTGCCTGTGTCTCTGCCTTTCTCTCTGTGTTTCTCATGAATAAATAAATAAAATCTTTAAAAATAAATAAATAAAAAATATATATTTTTTTTAAAGAGGCAGCTGTTGATAGATGCATGGGCGTTCACAGTGGCTATCCTTTAAAGACACAGCACAAAGAGGGCAGGCAAAACTCCTCTCCCCAACATTTTCCTGGAAGGGGTTTGACAGTATACCTCACTACTATGTGGGAGGTCTGGAATCTAATTAGCATGAATGTAGGTGCTGACTGTCATTCTCCCAGGAGTGCAAAGGAGCTAGTGGACACTTTTGCCTTCTTTTTCTGCTTCATTTTAACAATAAAATCAAACCAATCAGTATTTCCCTGGAATGAAATATCCACACATCTAGTACCCCAACTTAAATGGCTTCCACTCAAGGGTCAGATACTCACATCATTTAGCTCTGATATCCTATAGGCTTGGATTCATGAACCCTATAGGAATATAAAAAAAGAGGGAGAGAGAAACAAAATGTAAACAGGTATAGCAGCACCATCGGAATGTATATACTTGGGTTCAGTGACAAAGACAGTGGCTTAAACAATCACAAAGGTTTGAGAGGTAATCAGGAACTCAAGACAATCTGATTAATGTGGTTATTCAATATGTGGATATTCAATCATATCTTCCTTGAATAATAATACTATATCAAGATTGGGAGAGGTGACAGTTTTACAAACCAACACAGAAACTCAAAGGAAAAGAAGAAACAGGTATATGTTCCAATAAAACAAAATAAAACAACGGCAAAAAGATAAATCTCAAGAAACCCATCTTAATGAAATGGGAGATTGGTGATTTACTCATTAGAAAGTTCAAAATAATGGTCATGAAGATCCTCACTGAAACCAATAGAACAATACAGGAACAAAGTGAGAATTTCAACAAAGATATAGAAAATATTAAAAAATGAAAAACAAAAACATTAGACCCGAAGAACACAATAACTGAACTGAAAAATGTCAGTGGGAGGCAGAAGGAGTGGTTCAAGAGCAGATTACATCAAACAGAAGAAAATATCAGTGAATTTGAAGACAAAACAGTGAAATTCAACCGATAAGATGAGCAAAAGAGAAAAAAATGACAATAGCTTAAAGCACTTATGTTACCCAATCAAGGAGATCAATTTATGCATTATAGAGGTCTCAGAAGAGGAGGCAAAAATGGCAGAAAGATTATTCAAAAGAATAAAGACTGAAAACTTCCTAATCTGGGGAGGGGGAGACATCCACAAACTGGTAGCCCAAAATGTACTAAATAAGATAACTCTACAGAGCCATATCAACACAGATTATAATTAAATTTTCAAAAGCTAAAGACATAGAAAGACAAAGTCTGCAAGTGAGAATAGTTTCTCATGTACAAGGGAACTTCTATAAGATGTCAGTAAATTTTTCAGAAAATAAACTTGTAGGCCAGAACAAAGTGCAGTGACATATTCAAATTACTGGAAAACAAAAACAAAATCCTGCCAACCAAGAAAACTGTACCAAGCAATGTTGTATTTCAGAATTGAAGTAGAAATAGTTTACTAGACTAACAAAAGCTGAAGGAATTCATCACTAGACTAGTGAAATAAAAGATAAATAAATACAAATGTTAAAGGATGTTTATCAACTTGGAAAAAAAGAATTCTAATTAGTAATATTAAAGCATATGAGAGTATAAAATTCAACGTTAAAGGTAAATATATAGCTAAATTTGAAATACTATAGCAATTCCAACTCATTTTATGAGGGTGCATACCTGAGCATCACCCTGATACCAAAGTCAGGCAAAGATACCACAAGTAAATGATATATCAATATCTTTGGTAAACATAATTATAAGAATCTTCAGTAAAAAAAAAAAAAAAGAATCCTCAGTAAAATACTAGCAAACCAAATTCAGTAGCACATTAAAAGTATTACAAAACATGATCCTATTAAGATTCATTTCTAGAAATGCAAAGATGATTCAATATACAGAAATCAATTTAATCTAAAATATTACAATATGAAACAAAACAACTTGATCATCTCAATAGAAACAGGAAAATCATCCAACATAGTTTAACATCAGTTTAATGATTAAAGCTCTCAACAAAATAGGTATAGATGGAACATAAAACAATGAAAGTCATATACAAAAGCCCACAATTAATAACATAATCAACAGGGGGAATCTAAACATTTTCCTTCTAAGACATGATATAGAGCAAGGATGTCCACTCTGACCACTTCTATTCAAGATAGTACCAGTAGTTCTAAATAGAGAAATTACACAAGAAATAGAAATGAGAAGCATCCAAATCAGAAATGAAGAAATATTATTCTGTTTGCAGATAATATGTTGAAAATCCTATAGACTCAAAAAATTATTAGAAATAATAAATGAACTCAGTAAAGTTGCAGGATCAAAAATCAATTAAAAACATCAGTCAGAGGATGCCTGGGTGGCTCAGCAGTTGAGCGTCTGCCTTTGGCTCAGGGCATGATCCCAGAGTCCCAGGACTGAGTCTCACATTGGGCTCTTCGAGGGGAGCCTGCTTCTCCCTCTGCCTGTGTCTCTGCCTCTCTCTCTCTCTCTTTGTTATGAATAAATAAATAAAACCTTTTAAAAAATAAAATAAAAAATAAAACATCTGTTACATCTCTATACATAAACATTATATTACCTGAAAAGGAAATCAAGAAAATAATCCCATTCACAATTGCAAAAACAACAAAGAGTAAAAAACATGCTTATGTGTAAACTTAACCAATGATATGAAACAGTTGTACACTGAAAACAATACAGTGTTGATGAAAAAATGGTACAAGACATCGATAAATAAAAAGCCCATGTTCAAGGGTTGGAAGAATTAATATGGATAAAATGTTCATAGAATCCAAAGAGATCTATATATTCAGTGCAATCTCCATGAAAATTCCAATGGTATTTTGGACACTGACAAAGCATGCCATGTTTGAAGGCACCAAAGTTATCATCAAATACACCAGCTCTAAGTGACCTAGGGCCTAGTTAATAAAGAGTGAACCACTTTTAAAAAATCACAGAAGTAGGAAAAATATTCTTAAAATTTATGGTACCACAAGAGATCCTGACTAGCTACAGCAATATTGAGAAGAAAGAACAAAGTTGGAGGAATCATGCTTCCTGATCTCAAAATATACTGTGTAGCCTTAGTAATTATAAGAGTATAGTAAAGGCATAAAGACAGATGTGTACACTGATAGGATAGAACAGAGAGCCAAGAGTACCATGCATTTGCAGTCTTTGACAGTGGTGCCAAAAACACACAGCGGTAAAAAAAAAAAAAAAAAAAAAAAAAGTCTCTTCAATAAATAGTGTTGGAGAAAACTGAATATTCACATGCAGAATGAAATTGGACCCTTAACTCATACAACATACAAAGATCAACTCAAAATATATTAAATCCTTAAAAATAACATCCAAGAGACTTTTGAGTGATGCAGTCAGTTAAGCATCTGACTCTGTTTAGGCTTAGATTGAAATTTCAGGGTTGTGATATCAAGCCGTGCATCAGGCTCCATGCTCAAGGAAAATTCTGTTTAAGACTCTCTCCCACTCCCCCCTCCCCTAAATAAAATAAATAATTTGAGTGTAAATGCTCCAGTCAAAAGGCATAAGGTGTCAGAATGTATAAAAATATAAAACCCATCTACATGTTGCCTACAAGAGACTTATTTTAGATCTAAAGTCACCTTCAGATTGAAAGTGAGGGGATGGGGAAATATTTGTCATGCAAATGGATGTCAAAAGAAACCTGGAGTAGCAATACCAGTATCAGACAAACTAGACTTTAAAACAAAAACTGTAAAAAGTGACAAAAAAGGGCATTGTATAATCATAAAGGGGACAATGCATCAAGAAAATCTAACAATTATAAATTTACATACCCAACATATATAGCACCCAAATACATAAAACAATTAATAACAAATATAAAGGAACAAATCATTAATTATATAATAGTAGGGGTCTTCAAGACCCCACTTATACCAATGGACAGATCATCTAAACAGCAAACAAACAAGGAATGAATGGCTTTGAATGACACACTGGAATAGATGGATTTGATAGATATATTCAGAATATTCCATCCTAAAACAGCAGCATATACATTCTTTTCAAGTACACATGGGACATTCCAATGAATGGGTCAACCAGGAAATAAAATAAAAATAATAATAAAATACCAGCAACAAATTGAAATGAAAACACAACAGTCTAAAACCTTTGAGATGCAGCAAAAGCAGTCCTAAGAGGAACGTATATAGCAACACAGACCCATCTCAAGAAGCAAGAAATATCTCAGATAAATAACCTAATCTTACACCTAAAGAAGCTAGAAAAAGAACAAGGGAAGCCTAAAGCCAGAAGAAGGAAAGAGATAATAAACATTAGAACAGAAGTTAAAGATATAGGAATTTTATTTTATTTATTATATATTTTTAAAATATTTTATTTATTCATGAGAGATATACAGAGAGAGGCAGAGACACAGGAAGAGGGAGAAGCAGCCTCCCTACATGGAACCTCATGAGGGACTTGATCCCAGAGACCTGGGAGCCCTGAGCCAAAGGCAAATGATGAACTGCTGAGCCACCCAGGTGTCCCAAAGATATAGGATTTTTTTAAAAAGCAGATCAATGAAATCAGGAGCTGATTCACTGAAAAAATTAATAAAATTGATAAATGTCTAGACAGCTTACCAAAAAAGAAAAAGCATACAAATGAATAAAATCACAAATGAGAGAGAAGAAATGACAACACCACAGAAATACAATTTTAAGAGAATATTATCAAAAACGAAATGGCAAAAAATTGCTCTATCTGGATAAAAGGGACAAATTCCTAGAAACATATAGTTTACCAAAACTGAAATAGGAAGAAATAGAAAACTTGAACAGACTAATAACCTTTCAATCAATGTTAAAAAAAGACTCCCAAAACACAAAATCCAGGACCAGATGTTTTCACAAGCAAATTCTACCAAACATTTATTTTATTTTTATTTTTATTTTTTTAAAGATTTTATTTATTTATTCATGAGAGACAGAGAGAAAGAGGCAGAGACACAGGCAGAGGGAGAAACAGGCTCCATGCAGGGACCCCGATGCGGGACTCGATCCCAGGACTCCAGGATCATGCCCTGGGACAAAGGCAGGCACTAAATCACTGAGCCACCCAGGGATCCCCTCTACCAAACATTTAAAGAAAAGATAATACCTATTCTTCTCAAACTATTCCAAAAATAGAATAAGAAAATGCCCAAATTCATTCCTTGAGGCCAGCATTACCCTGATACCAAAACCAGCTAAAGACACCACTAAAAAAGAGACCTACAGGCCAATATCCCTCATGAATATGGATGCAAAAATCCTCAATAAAACATTCTGCAAACCAAATCCAACAATACACTTAAAAAAGAAACAGTCATCACGAACAAGAGTGGTTCAATATTTGCAAATCAATCACTGTGATACATCACATTAATAAAAGAAAGGATAAAAACCATATGAGCATTTCAATAGATGCAGAAAAAGCATTTGACAAAGTACAACATCCATTCATGATAAAAATCCTCAACAAAGTAGATTTAGAGGGAGCATACCTCAACATAATAAAGTTATCTATTAAAAAACCACAGCTAATATTATCCTCATTGGGGAAGAACTAAGAGCTTTTCCTCTATGATCAGGAACAAGACAGGATGTCCACTCTTAGCACTTTTAGTTAACATAGTAGGTGAAATCCTGGCCAATACAATCAGACAACAAAAAGAAATAAAAGGCATCAAAATCAAGGAAGAAAGACTCCACCCAAAAGCTGCTAGAAATAATACACAAACTCAGCAAAGCCAGAAGATACAAAATCAATGTACAGAAATGTGCTACATCAGAAAGCAGAAAGAGAAATTTAAGGATCCCATTTTACAATTGCACCAAAAGCCATAAGATACCTTAGGAACAAACCTAATCAAAAAGGTGTAAGACCTGTACTCTGGAAATGATAAAACACTGATGAAAGAAATTGAAAATGAGGGACGCCTGGGTGGTTCAGTGGTTGAGCATCTGCCTTTGGCTCAGGGCATGATCAAGTCCCACGTCGGGCTCCTCTCAGGGAGCCTGCTTCTCCCTCTGCCTATGTCTCTGCCTCTCTCTCTATGTCTCTCATCAATAAATAAATAAAATCTAAAAACAAAAGGAGAAATTGAAAATTACACAAAGACATTCCATGCTCAAGAACTGGAAGGAAAAAAAATGTTAAAATATCTATACTACACAAAGCAATATTCAATTTAATGCAATCCCTAACAAAATGCCCCCAGCATTTTTCATAGAGCTAGAACAAACAAATTTAAAGTTTGTATTGAAACTGTACGGAAAGAAATATAATCAATTCAACTTTGAGTTATTTTTTAAAAATATTATTTATTTATTTATTTATTTATTTATTTATTTATTTATTTTAGAGAAAGAGAAAGAGAAAGAGAGAATGCATAAGCAGGGAAGGGGGCAGAGGCAGAGGGAATGAATCTCAAGCAGACTCCCTACTGAGCCCAGCACCCAGGTAAGGGGCTCAATCTCACAACCCTGAGAGTATGACCTGAGCCAAAATCAGAATCAGTTGCTTAACTGACTGAGCCATCCAGATGCCCGACACCTTTGAGCTCTTAGAGAACATATAAGAGGTTATTCATTCAGTTTTCTTTGTAGTATTAAGGAATTGAAGGCAAACTAAGAAAAAAATATATATATATACATATATTTATATTATGTGTCTCCTAAGAGGTATACATATATACATATATGTAAGTATGTATACACATATATATATACCTACATGTGTACATATGGACACACACACACACATATAAATACATTTATTATAAGGAATTGGCTTACATACTTATGAAGACTGAGAGGTCCCAAGATCTGCAGTTGGCAAGCTGGGGATCCAAGGAAGCCTGAGTTCTAAAGCCTGAGAACCAGAAGAGCTAATGGTGAAAGTTATAGTCTGAATTTGAGAGCCTGAGAAGCAGGAGAATCAAAGGTGTAAGTTCTCATCAAAGGGCCCGAGAAGATCAATGTCCCACCTCAACAGTCAAGGAGGCAAAATTCCCTCTTAATCAGCTACCTGTGTTTGTTTGCTTTAATCAGGTCTTCAGTGGATTGAATGAAGCCTATCCACATTAGAAGGCAATATGCATTAGCCGATTTACTGGTTAAAATATACATATCACCCAGAAACATGCTCATAGATGGACTCAGAAAAATGTTTAGTCAAAAGTCTGAACATCTCATGGCCCAGTTAAGTTGACATGTAAAATTAACCATTATATCTACTATATTTGAAGATTCACATGTTCTATATTACAGGAAGCCCACTAGTAGACTTATAACTGAGAGAAACTCTTGTATGTATGAATCAAACAACTCAAACTCAAATATCTGTCAACACAGCAGATGAATGCACTGAAATATTGTCATACAGTGGATTTGGAATCTTGTAGGCAGTGAAAATGAAAAGTAGATTACCTCAATAAGGTGAATTTCAAGTATAAATATGGAGGAAGAGAAAAAAGCCACAAAATAAGGCATACACTATGTTTCTAATTTAAAAAAAAAAATTGACTGGCAAAATGACACATACAAAGATTAGAGAAAGAGAGGGAGAGAGATTGAAGAGAGAGAATAAAAATAAGAAATTGTTTAACAAAGTAAGTCCAGGAATGAGACTGCCTCTGTGAGAAATGGAAGGTGATGCAAATCAGGAGAGGCACAGAGCAATTTATGGAGTATAATAAGATGTTTCTTAACCTAAGTGTTAGGAACATGATGTTCTTATTATTGGTTTTTAAAATATACATCTGTGTTTTCTAAGCCTTTATGAGCCTGTGCAATGTTATAAATTATTTTTTACAAAATAGCATTTGGAAAATAGTGTTAGATTATTAGTAGCACTTTTTTTAGAATAAAAAATATTAAAAGTTCCATGTATTATTTATCTGCGTAACTTTAAGGAATTTTATACCTAACTGCCACTGTACACAGGTTATCCACTAACCAGAAAGAAATTAAGTTTCAATAGAAAACTTATGTTATTCATATTCACAACCTAACCCTCAGGTAACTTTCTGATCATGGCCATCTGGTCTGCTGGAGGAAAAGAACCAGAGCAGTGGGATCTTCAGTACCGCTTCTCCAATTCAAACACTTACTGCTGAAATCGCATTATTTTCCCATCCTAAATACTGCAATGCACTGTTCTCTTTCCATCTCTGCGACGCTAAGATATTAAATCTCATACAGAAGTGTAAATAGTGTTTGTATGCATTTACCCATAAGACTAGAGTAACTCAGAGTATAAAATGGTGAATGTACATTGTTTTGGGGGAGAATGAGAAAGAGGGGTCTTGTTATTTCATCAATATTCTGAATTCCACTTCAAATCATGTGTTTTTGCCTTTTGCAAATGGGATTTTTCTAGGTTACTTTAAACACATTTAGAATATAAGACACATTTTCTTTTCTTTAAAAATTTATTTGAGGCAGCGATAGGGATATTGATGGAAATATATGTTTAAAAATACAGATTTTTTTCTTTTTAATCAGAAGTGACTTATAGAAGACCTAGAAGTGCATCTTATTATACATGTATAGTTAGATATTATACTATACACTTTATTTTACATTTATGGAAAACTCTTTAATATATTCTATCATAGCAGCTACATATTAGTAAACATTTCTGATGTCATATTTTCAAACTTCTAAATAAATAAAATGTAAAAATCTATTATAAGTTTATCAGCTAAACATTTGCAATCATGAGGAAGAAATACTACTAATTGTAGACAATTTAAATCATATACACTAATTCCTTGGTACTCAACTCTCTCATTTTCAGTATACTTTCTTGGATCCCAGCCACCATGCTGGAGGACCCTGAGGAGACATAGAAAGAGCCATGGAGAGGCATGAAATCTCCCTATCCATAGCCTGGGCTGGGCTTGTGGAGGACAACCAGCATCAACCATGTGTCAGCCTCCTTGAAAATGGAGGCTCCACTTTTCACTTGACTGCCTTAGAAAGTGTCATATGCAGCAAAGATAATCTATCCCTCCTAAATCCCAGCAGGATTACAGGTTAGTGAGTGAAATAAGTGATATTTGCCATATTAGGCCTCTAATCTTAGAGAGTGGTTTTTACTCAGTAATAGTAACTGAAACAGCTTTTGATGCTGGAATACCTTGTGCGATAGATGACATTTTGGTGGCCATTTTTAAAACTGAAAGTATGCTACAACTTTAACCATCATAGTATTCCTATTTCTTTTTTTTTTTAAGGCTATTATCCCCATTTCACAGATTTTGAAATAGTCACAGTACCAAAAAGAGAAAACTAGGAAGTCACAGTTTTCAGATGTGGGCCAAGGCAATCTGGACTAAAAGTTCATGTTTTTAGTCCTGATATATTATTCTCTTGTAAGTCTTCTGAGAGCTGATGGAATAGTTCATAAAAATCAAGATCTATGAGGGATAAGTCCTTTAAAAACCTTCATAGAGAGACTACTCTTAAGAATTCAGAGTACTGTGTAGGTGAAAAAAATGAAAGAAAATTGTTCTGGGAAGAGGAAGAAGTAGAACGCAAGAACTTTAAAATAAATAATAAAGAATGGAGTTAAACACAACATGAAGCATGGGGAGAGATTAGGAGCTTACCTCCTCCATAGAGAAAATGCAGGCCAGTAAGTAGAAACATATTCAGAATAAAAAGGTACAATTAGTTACTGATAAGAACTATACTAAGTACATTAGGCATGCTAAATAATTAACTCTTATGCCAGCCCTTTGAAGTATACTATTATTATACTATTGTGTAATATAATACATCATAATAATGATTGTCTCATCTTATAAACAAGTAAATGTGGCACGGAGAGATTAAATGAATAACCTAATGTCACAAAGTAGAGAAATAGTAAAGTCTTAAGCAGTCCGACATCAGGGTTCATGTTCTTAACCACTACCCTGTGTGTTATATTAAGAAGCACACTGAAAATAAAACAAACACCAAAAAAAAAAAATCTAATGAACTAAAATAGTAAATAAGATGAACATAAAATATAACATTCAAATAAATAAAAGCGTATGCCTACATCCATTCTTTCTTCTCCATTTTCAATTCAGCAGTTAAGCCCTGAGACCCAGGTTTATCATTCTGCATATACTGCTAGTCTCCTGCAATCTGTCATTTCAGAAGTGATCTTTCCCCATGTGGGCATACTTAGGACATTCCCACGTAAAACAGAGAAGAAACAAACCAAACCAAGCCAAACAATAAGAATAAGGAGAAGGAAAAAAAAAAAAAACATAAGCAACAATAAACGATTCTAAAACAAAATGCCCTCCATTGGCTATAAGAGCCCCAGGTATAGTTATCGCTTGTTGTTTTACAGTTGTCATCCCCACCATTCCCTTCAGAAGCAGGTTTTGTGAATGACTATTTTATGCTTATGGTTTCCATCGGTAAATTAATTTTGCTTATGAGCCATGCTAGCAGTCAACTGCTCAAAAGTCATGACTTTATTGTAGCTAAATCCTTTTGAGCATCTTTAGTCCTTATTTTATACCATATATTAATACCAATTCCTTATTCCTTTTTTTTTAGTGGATTCTTCATTGCCAGAACTCATAATACTATGCTGGAAAACAGCAATTTAAAAATATATATTGCTAATTCTCATAATAGTAGTTACAACAATTAATTTCTTTCAAAAACATCCAACTTTAAATTGGTATCATTATCTCAATTTTAAAAATTAAAAATAAACAAACAAACAAAACCCTGTAGTTTGGAGGATGTGAGGAGTACAGTTCTTGTACTTGATTTAAACTCAAAAGGGCTAAAATAGGGGCTCATTGTCTTGATTCTCCTTGTCCTGTGACTATATTTTTTAATAGCTCATCTCCTTTCTACTGATTTTTAAAATGCAAAATGGTTGGGTTTTTTCTCATTATTTATGTTCTTCTATATTTATCTTTTAGGATAACACACAAACACTTCTTGTTTAGAAGAGCAATATAGAATCAAAGACAAGAGTTCCATCCTAGATCATGGACAGCATTAGACATTGGTAACATTAACAGAATTGGAGGCTGATGACAGAGGAACAATCTTAGAACATACGATTTCAAAAGAGGGGGAAAAATTAAACTATAATTGACAACACTATTGATGCCCTAAAAGTGGTGGCATAGTTTCAGATAGCCTTTTGTTCAGCAAAATACTTTGATAAATAAGTTTTTTTTTAATTAATTCATTCAGAATTATATACCATAGATCCTAATCAAATGGCTGTTATAGTCAACTTTCTAGAGATAAGATTTCTATCAGCTGAACCTTACGGGTAACTAGTCATCAAGGAAAGGGAGGTTAAATGATAATGTAAATTCCAGGTATATTTCCCTTGATATGCCTTGTACAATTATCCTGCAGAAACTGGAAAACACAGTATGTGGCTCTGCAGCAAATGGTATCTTTGGACAACTGGATTTGGCAATACAGTTTTTCCTACATATATTGGCCTAAGTCCTAAAATGTAGTAATAATAATACCTCAGTAATAACTTCAAACAGTTTATTTGTGTGTCTGAAAAATAATTAGAAACCAGCCAGAATGTGTACAACTTCAAGATGAAATCTTTGAAAAAAATTCCAAAACACTATGCATATATAGTTCACAATCTTGCAGACAAGGAATGCTCTATAATTTTTATCGAAACCAGAAATCTATAGTTTTTGTACTCTTTAACCATTCCTATAATCTGAAAATAGATATAATTCCCAAATGGTCATGAAGTATATATTACCTGGAAGAAAAATGAGCTTTGATCATTAAAACTCTATTTCATGAATAAATGATATACAAAAATAATAAATATAATTTTCAATTTTTCTACACGTACTGTTTCATTAAGAAATGAAATAAATGGATTAATAACTGCCAAGATATTATTTGAAACATACTTTTTTTTTTAAGTTTTTTTTTTTTTTAATTTATTTTTGACAGTCACACAGAGAGAGAGAGAGAGGCAGAGACACAGGCAGAGGGAGAAGCAGGCTCCATGTACCGGGAGCCCGACGTGGGATTCCATCCCGGGTCTCCAGGATCACGCCCTGGGCCAAAGGCAGGCGCTAAACCGCTGCGCCACCCAGGGATCCCCTGAAACATACTTTTTTTTACAGAGATATTTTGTTATCTATTTGGTTGATTTGGCAAGTCCTGGGATGTCAAAGAATGGATCATTTGGTTGAAAATACCTTTGTGAATTCATAAAAAACAACAAGCCTCTTTCAGGTGTGCCAGATTTTTCTAATGCTGAGTTTAAGAGATTGTTAAGATTGCTATTAAATGAAGTTTACCCAAACTGCCTAAAATTAATTACATTGCCTAAATTCAAATAAAAAATTTGAAATGCACAACAAAATTCTCTGTGTTCACTGATATATTTTTCTAGATAAAGGATACCTGTCATTGTTTTGCCAGAGACTTTTAGCATAGCCTCTAAAATAGTCTTAAAAAAAAAAAAAAAGAGAGAGAGAGAGAGAGAAAGAAAAAAAAACACGTATTTTGTAGTGTCTTTGTCTTTTGCTTACTCATGGAGTTTTTCATTTTATAGTATCTTTGAAGTAGGGATAGGATATCCAATCAAAGGTACCTTATAATTATGTTTGGCAGAAGCACATTTTCCAGGTACACTTATACTTTCTGGGATTCATGACCCTGGATGTGAACTTCCATTTTCTACTAGTAGTTAGGAACACAGTGAACTACCCAAATGATGCATAGTTCTGGTCCACAGAGGATAGCTCTTTATCTTTAATGGGACCTAGTCCACAGGGAACACACTGCTCTGGCTGGAGTCTTGCTACACTCTACATCTCAGCTACAGAGAGGCGGTATATTCTCCACTGACCTGGGGGTCAGTGCTTGCTTCCACTCACTGTAAGGTGGTGATAGTGTTGCCATGCAGGTGGAACAAACACTAGCAGACCTAAGTGTGACTTTGTAGAAGAGGAATGATGAAATATACCAAAACTTATGATACACACACATCTCTTTAACACTGTTGAACAAAGACATCATAGGTGCTCCCTCTCAAAAAACTAACTGCACAGTCCATGAAATTGGAAATTAGAAAAGGAGATAGGAAATTGAAAGTTAGAATGTCATACCTCTATAACAGTGGAAATAAAATATATGTTAAGGGGGCAAAATAGCTGGAAAAGACATTTAGATAAAGGCCAAAGATGAAGCAAAAGTGATATTGTACAAAAGTGAATTCATGATGAAGCAAGGTTTCTAGAGATTAAAGAGAACATTATCTACTAAAAAAATGGTGGGCTATTTCTCAAAAGAAAGTCCTCAGATGCAAGAGAGGAAAAATAAAGAACAAATAGGGTCTAGATAAAGGTAGCAGTTCACAGAATGTGATTCTCCTTTTTCCATTAAGTCAATTTCCAGGAGAAATATTTGGATACATTGCACATCTGTCTTTTGAAAGGAGAAAAACATTATATAATTTAGTACTCATGTTTATTACCTCTTTTAATATTTTGAATGGAATATTTAACTTTTATTTTGTAGATAAAAAGCTAAAGTTTTGTTCAATCAGATTTCTATTTTTTAATAAATGGGAAAGGAGACTCAAAAAGAAGTTCCAAAAAGTCAGAATAGATGCCCTTGGGAGCACAATATAAAATAAGTTTAAAAGTAATTGCACCAGAATATATCTAAGAAATTTAGAAGGCATGCATTACTAGGTGAACCAGTTCCTTCAATTTTGTTCTGAAAAAAGAGCAGATATACTCTCAGATATACTGGTATATCTTTCCTTGGGCTGATTAATATGGCAGGAAGAAGAATGACAAGAGGCAAGGTAGCCTTGAGTCTTTCTATCTTTCTACCTTCTAAATTTCTACCAGATTTCACGTAATCTGATTCTAAGGAAATATTTCTTCTGTGATTTCATCTTATAATCCATTATTCTGTTATTGACTTATTCAGTGCAGCAGTAGATGAGTGCAAAACAGACACAGATGGTTAACATTATATAGGAAATATTTCAATTGGGTTTACTGCCAATGCATAGTTGAGGAACCATGACACTAAATGCAGATATGAATGCTTTTATTGACAGACAAATAGGAAGCAGACTTGATAGTCTGTTGTGAAAATAAAAGAACCCTTATTATGTTCTTGCCCATGTGGAGGGTCATTACATTACTGCATGAAAGGGAGTCATAAGAGTCAGAAAAAAAAATTATCCATATGTCTATGACTAAACAAAGATTACTAACCTGAGCAAAGAAAATAACAAGCAAAGAAAAATTAATTAATTTATTTATTTTGCACGCTGATTCTATTTAATGGTTTTAACTCTTACCAAATATTAAAATTACAACAAACATTCAATGAATATTGGTTGAATCCTATAATTCATTTGCTGAATAAATTCATTTTTTAAAAGCTTTTCTCTAAGTTCCAGTTAGTTAACACACAGTATAATATTAGTTTCAGGCATACAATATATTTAATATCATTTTAAAGATTTCCCTGGCTACATTTTACTTAGCATCATTTAAGAGATTAGGCTACCTGCCAAAATTCCCATTCTAAATTGGAAATTTTCTCAAAAGTAATACATAAGTTTCCAAATAGGTTAAAATTATAAGAATATCATCAAATCTCTCAACTCCATCCATCTACTAATCATAATACAATTTAAAAAAATATTTTATTTGAAATAATATTTCACTAATTATTTTTTTACAACACTGGAATTAAAGAAAGTGATTTTACATAATGTACTAGTCTGCTTATCTACCATAACAATAACCTGTCTACTGGGTGGTTTAAACACCAGACATTTATTTTTCTCATGGTTCTGAGGCTGGATGTCCAAGATCAAGGTGACAGCAATGATGGTTCTAGAGAAAACTCTCTTGCTAACTTTAGTTGGCCACCTTTTCTTTCCATATCCACATAGCAGTGAGAGAGACAGAGAGAGAGAATATTCTTTTAGTCTATTCTTATCATTCCATCAGGCAAGACCCTATCCTCATGACCTCATCTAATCATAATTACCTCCGTGAAAGCATCATCTCCAGAAACCATAACTTTGGTGTTTTGGTCTTTAACATATGAATTTTGGGAGAACATTAACATTTAGTCTGTAACAAGTAATACATAAAAATGTTTGTAATATTTAGCTTACAATTTAATTACAATATATTCAAAAACAAATGATTTAATATGCTATTAATTAGGAAGAGTGATTGATTAATTTAAAGTGAAGAATGAGTAAATAATAATAGTAAAGGTAGGTTATGTTATCAGTAGGAATAGTGAAACAGAGATCTAGAAGTTCACATATATAGGGAAGGCTGTATATTTGTCTTGGAAAGACCTGAAAAGGACCTAAAATCTGACCTGTAGCTAAACTTGAGTATCTGAACAAGCATAAATTTTAGTGGCAATAAATGATAAAGGATAGAGACTTCACTGATTTATTGGGGGAATGTCACTAAGTAAACAACAAAGACAGGGATGCCTGGGTGGCTCAGCAGTTGAGTGTCTGCCTTCGGCCCAGGGCATAATCCCAGAGTCCCAGGATCAAGTCCCACATTGGGCTCCTATGGAGAGCCTGCTTTGCCCTCTGCCTGTGTCTCTGCCTCTCTCTCTCTCTCTGTCTGTCATGAATAAATAAATAAAACCTTAAAAAAAAAAAAAAAACAGCAAAGACAGCATAAAGCAACAATAAACACTCCTGTGTGGGAGAAGTGTTCTGATTTTCAGAGTTGCCTTACTATATTATTTTAAAATGTCAAATTATCATTTAAAAAAATCACGAGGTATGCAAAGAAATAAAAATGTATGGCCCATACCTGGAGGCTGGTGGGGTGTAGAGAAATTGATACCAACTGTACTTGAAGAAATGAAAATATTAGATATTAAAGACTTTAAATCAGTTCTTTCCAATATGTCCAATAAACATGTCAAAAGACTCAAAGAAGGTATGAAAATGATGCCTCACAAAATAAAGAATATCAATGAAACCATAAAAATTATAACAAAGAACCAAATAAAAATTTGGAAATTGAAGTAATAATAACAGAAGCAAAATTTAGGAGAGAGCAGTAGATTAAAGAAGGAACAACCAATTTATTTTATGGGACTCTTGGGAGGCTCAGCGGTTGAACATCTGCCTTCCGCTCAGGGTGTGATCCCAGGGTCACACATTGGGCTCCCTTCATAGAGCCTGCTTCTGTGTCTACCTATGTCTCTGCCTCTCTCTCTGTGTCTCTCATGAATAAATAAATAAAATATTTTAAAAAATAATTTAAGAAAATAGGTCAAGTGATAGGATATTATTGAGTCTGATGAAAAGAAAGAAAAAAAATGAAAAAATGATTACAAATCATCAGAGGCATCAAACACACCAACTATGCATAATGGGAACTACAAAATGAGAGCAGAGAGACAAAGAGAAAGGGAATATTTGAAGACATATTGCCTAAAAACTCCCCAGATTTGATAAAAGACATGAACCTCCACACCCAAGAAGCTCAGGAAAAGCTCCACATAAGATGAATACAGAGATTCATGCCCATTCATAGCACAAACAAGCTGATGAAAGATGTATCATCAAGGAGAACCTTGAAAACCATTTTACCCACGTAAAAATGATGGTAGTACAGTTATCACCTGATTTCTCATCAAAAACTATGGAGGATGGGGTGCCTGGGTGTCACAATTGGTTAAGCATCCAACTCTTGTTTTCACCTCAAGTTGTGGTCTCAAGATTGAGATTGAGCCCTCAGTGGGCTCCATGCTGTGTGGAATCTGCCTAAGATTCTCTCTCCCTCTGCCCTCACGCTGCTCTCTCTTTCTCTCTCTAAAATAAATAAAAATAAATATTAAAACAACAACAAGAATATGGCAGGTATATTAAAAAATGTTATTAATCAAAAACTATGTATTCCACAAAACTATTCTTTAGAAATTAGGTGGTTTAGATCATTTCATGTGATTATTGATATGATTATATTTAAATCTATCTTACCATTTATTTTCTATTCTCATTTTATTCCTATTTTTCCCATCTGCTGTGGGTGCCCATTTTTCTCCTTTCTGCCTTCTCTTAATTGACTCCTTTTTATAATTCAATTATAATTCAATTAATTTTTATTGGCTTGTTAGCCACAATTCTGTTTTGCTACTTTAATGTTTGCTCTAGGGTTGAAAGTATACATCTGTAACTTACCCCAGTCTGCTATAGGCTTTTGTTACAGTACATCAATTCCTATAGTATAAAAACCTTACAATTGTATATTTCCATTTGCTGCTTTTATGCTATTGTCATGATCATTATACATTTACTCTTCATACATATAAGTACATATACATATGTATATACTTATATGTTTGCATTTGCATATGTTGTAAACCCCATTCTACGTTATTAATTATACATAGCGTTCAAATTTATCTCAAGACAATTTGGTAATAAGAAATATCTTATATTTTTATCTCTGTAGCCACCAGTTCCAATGTTCTTAATTTATGTTTCTATATTTATATTTCCTTCTGCCTAAAATATTTTGTTTCATATATCATATATCATAGGTGAGCTTGCTATTAATTCTTTCTATCATCCCATGGCTTCAAAAGTCCTTATTTTATCCTTAGTTCTGAAAGTATTTTTGCCAGGTATAAAATGAAGGGTTAATAGGCTTGTTTGTTTTCAGTACTGAGATTTTGAAGATGTTGCTTCATTTCTTCTCAGGTGTATTTTCCCTAATAAGAAATTTAGCATTATCCTTTATATATATATTTTTTTTTCTGTGTGTAGAAATAGAAATGTTTCTCTTTTTCCTGATTACATTTAATGCTCTTTCATTATTACTAGTTTTGAGCACTTTTATTATGATGTAAACTAGTGTAGTTTTTCTGAATGTTTTTTGTTCTTGGGATTTCCTCACCTTCTGGGTTCTGTACATTTATAATTTTCATCAAATTTAGAAAATTTTCAGTAATTTCCTCCAAATATTGATTGTGCTTCCTTCCCTCTCCTTTGGGGATTCTAATTACACAAACTGACCAAGTAACGACACTGCTTGATGTTATCTGACAGTGTCCCTGAAGCAAAGTTTCCTTTTTTTTTTTTGTTTTTTTTTGTTATTTTAGGTTGAGATGTTTTATTCTCTGGCTTTTATTTTAGATGGTTTCTATTGCTATGTGTTCAGCTTAATTTTTTTTGTTATCCTTTTTGCAAGTTTTAATCTACTGCATATATATGTGTGTGCGTTTATGTATGTGTACATACATTTCGCAGTCAAGTTAATCCACACCTCTATGATTTCTAAGTGCATATTTTTTTTGTATCAACCACACACAAAAACATCCAGTGGAGTATTATTAGCCATAAAATATAGTGAGATCTTGTCATTTGTTTAACATGAATGGACCTAGAGGATATTATGCTAAATGAGATAAGTCAGACAAACACAAATACATGGTGATCCTACTTATTTGTGAAATATAAAAAAAAACAAATAAAACAGAACCACAACAACAAAAAATATAATCAAATACAGAGAAAAAACTGGTGGTTCCCAGAGGGGTGGTGCAAGGGGGGGGGAGGTCGGCAAAATAAATAAAAGATATTAAGAGATACAAATTATATTCCAATTATAAAATAAGTCACAGAGATGAAAAGCACAGAATAGAGAATATAGTCAGTAACGTTGTAATAACACTGTATGGTGACATTCTTACTGTGGTGAGTATTGAGTAATGTATAGAACTGTCCAATTGTTGTACACCTGAAATTAATATAACAGTGTGTGTCAACTATACTTAAATTTAAAAAGAGGAGAGGGCATAGGTTCCCATCTGTATTGGTGAGTTATATGCATCAGCTTGGCTAGTTGTTTGGTCAAAACTAGTATGAATGTTCCCGTGAAGATATTTTGTAGATGTAATTAACATTTACACAAATTTGACCCTAAGTAATAGAGATTCATATTGATGATGTAGGTGAATTTCCTCTAATCAGTTGAAGGCCTTAAGAGCAAAAGAGGAGATTCCCAAAGAAAAAGGAATTCTTCTTCAAGAATATAACATAGAGATCCTGCCAGGATTTCCAGCTGCCAGCCTGTCCTATAGATCTCAGATTTCCCAGCCCCCTCCACATATACATGAATTAATTCCCTCCCTCCCCTATCCTATTGGTTCTGTTTCTTGGAGAAACCTAACTGATGCACCATGTTTATGCCTCACTCTAGAAACTCTTTTAAGATGGCTAAGGGAGGCAATGTATAATCATGCATTTCTCCTGTCCAGTATTCTTCTCCTTGTTGCCTAATGTCTAGTGTCTTTATAACCATTGTTTCACAGATATTGTCACATTCTGTTTGTTTTAGGTGAGAGGGTAAACTTGTTCCTATTATTCCTTCTTGCCTTGAAGTGGAAGTTCTTTTTTTTAAAATAATAAATTTATTTTTTATTGGTGTTCAATTTGCCAACATACAGAATAACACCCAGTGCTCACCCCGTCAAGTGCTCCCCTCAGTGCCCACCACCCAGTCACCCCCACCCCCCGCCCTTCTCCCCTTCCACCACCCCTAGTTGGTTTCCCAGAGTTAGGAGTCTTCCATGTTCTGTCACCTTTTCTGATATTTCCTACACTTTTCCTCTCCCTTCCCCTCTATTCCCCCCCCACTATTATCTATATTCCCCAAATGAATGAGACCATACAATGTTTGTCCTTCTCAGATTGACTTATTTCACTCAGCATAATACCCTCAGTTCCATCCATGTTGAAGCAAATGGTGGGTATTTGTCATTTCTAATGGCTGAGGAATATTCCATTGTATACATAGACCACAGTTTCTTTATCCATCATCTGTTGAAGGACACCGAGACTCCTTCCACAGTTTGGCTATTGTGGACATTGCTGCTAGAAACATCGGGGTGCAGCTGTCCCGGCGTTTCACTGCATCTGTATCTTTGGGGTAAATCCCAGCAGTGCAATTGCTGGGTCATAGGGCAGGTCTATTTTTAACTCTTTGAGGAACCTCCACACAGTTTTCCAGAGTGGCTGCACCAGTTCACATTCCCACCAACAGTGTAAGAGGGTTCCCTTTTCTCCGCATCCTCTCCAACATTTGTGGTTTCCTGCCTTGTTAATTTTCCCCATTCTCACTGGTGTGAGGTGGTATCTCATTGTGGTTTTGATTTGTATTTCCCGGATGGCAAGTGATGCAGAGCATTTTCTCATGTGCATGTTGGCCATGTCTATGTCTTCCTCTGTGAGATTTCTGTTCATGTCTTTTGCCCATTTCATGATTGGATTGTTTGTTTCTTTGGTGTTGAGTTTACTAAGTTCTTTATAGATCTTGGAAACTAGCCCTTTATCTGATATGTCATTTGCAAATATCTTCTCCCATTCTGTAGGTTGTCTTTGAGTTTTGTTGACTGTATCCTTTGCTGTGCAAAAGCTTCTTATCTTGATGAAGTCCCAGTAGTTCATTTTTGCTTTTGTTTCTTTTGCCTTCGTGGATGTATCTTGCAAGAAGTTACTGTGGCTGAGTTCAAAAAGGGTGTTGCCTGTGTTCTCCTCTAGGATTTTGATGGACTCTTGTCTCACATTTAGATCTTTCATCCACTTTGAGTTTATCTTTGTGTCTGGTGCAAGAGAGTGGTCTAGTTTCACTCTTCTGCATGTGGATGTTCAATTTTCCCAGCACCATTTATTGAAGAGACTGTCTTTCTTCCAGTGGATAGTCTTTCCTCCTTTGTCGAATATTAGTTGACCATAAAGTTGAGGGTCCACCCCTGGATTCTCTATTCTGTTCCATTGATCTATGTGTCTGTTTTTGTGCCAGTACCACACTGTCTTGATGACCACAGCTTTGTAGTACAACCTGAAATCTGGCATTGTGACGCCCCCAGCTATGGTTTTCTTTTTTAAAATTCCCCTGGCTATTTGGGGTCTTTTCTGATTCCACACAAATCTTAAAATATTTTGTTCTAACTCTCTGAAGAAAGTCCATGGTATTTTAATAGGGATTGCATTAAACATATAAATTGCCCTGGGTAACATTGACATTTTCACTATATTAATTCTGCCAATCCATGAGCATGGAATATTTTTCCATCTCTTTGTGTCTTCCTCTATTTCTTTCAGAAGTGTTCTATAGTTTTGAGGGTATAGATCCTTTACTTCTTTGGTTAGGTTTATTCCTAGGTATCTTATGCTTTTGGGTGAAGTGGAAGTTCTTAGTAAAGTCCTTGAGTATCACTCTTTAAGATAGTTTTACTCTGTTTGGGCCAAGCAGATATTTAAATCTGACAGATTTTATTCTCTTTTAAACCTTTTGTTAGTCCTTTGGGAACTCCCTGCTGAGTGCTATTGACTTTTGGTCCATTGAAGGGTACCAATTCCCCTGAGCTTCAGTTTACTTCTAAGCACTTGTCTTCAATTTTCTTTTAGCCACCAATAATTCACTTGTCTTCAATTTTCCTCAGTCACCAATAGTTGATCCCGTAATTCTTAATTCCAATGTTGCCCTTGTTCTCACTTTTTCTCTTAGAAAGAATCTCTTTTTAAAAACTACAAAGTCACATCTCAAAATGACTTTCTTATCTGATTCCTAGGACTTGCATACTTGGATTACAGATAGATCCCTAGGACTTGCATACTTGGATTACAGATACATCCCTTTTCATTCACCAGCACATCTCTCAGCAGGAAGTGGTATATACCTTAGAGAACATGTCAGGGTAGAAAAAGTGACTAGACACTGTTGTTTCTGGCATTAACTCACAATATAGCCTTAGGTAGTTCATCTCAGTCACCTATGTCTTCATGACCTAATTTCTTCTTTACCTTTATAAATTATTATAAAGAAGTTATCTGCTACCTATCTACCTATCATCTATTTTTTTCCTATCTATTTACCTAGTAATTCCATATCTGTATTTATCCATGTTGTCTACACTTATACTATGAAATGAAGAATTTTAGCTTTCACTTAAAAAATTATCCATGTTTATTGAAGTGGGGAGTTTGAGATGACATTTAAGCATATTTGAGCAAAAAGAAAGAGAAAAAGAGAGACCCATGTAACTAAGAGGTCAGAGAAAAACTTGTTTGTGTGAACAGCCTGATGCCATCTTGGACAAATCTACCATGATCACCACTCTGTGACCTGAAGCCTTCTTGAGTACAGCACACTTAGACACATTCTTTTTGTTTTTATAACACCCTTAAGTACACCCTTGGGGCATAATATCCTTGGTCTTCTCTGGAGCTATGAGCTTCTCAAACATTTCCTCCAGGGTGGTCTCTAGAGCTATAAAAACAGGTCTTATGGAAGGTGGTATTGAAGAGATCTACTCATCTTGCTGCTGTCCAAGACACACTTCTATACATAAATCTCCCTTTCTTTTGATCTTATGGCTCCTTTGGCCTTTGGAGGTCACTTTGCATATACTTCCCTTTCATGGAACAATGTTACAGCCAATTCTTCTTAAACCTGTTTTTGGAATTTTTAAAAAGGTTTTGATTTTTAAGTAAATGTGTTTTTGATTAACTTAGGCAGTCCTACTAGATTATATTAACCATTCTCCAACCTGTTACACAGTATCTTATAACTTAAACTATTCTCTGCCATGAAAGAGTTAATAGTAATTTTTATCATGTCTAACAAAGCTGAGTTACTTATCAACTCAGAGGTAGCCATCAGTTTCCCAGTAAATTTTCAAGGGTAAAATATTGAGGTCAGCTTTGAATAACTTGAGGAAATGAGAGCAAGTGAGGAGAGAAATGCTAGGTCAGGCCTTACATTTAAAAATATCTTTCACTGAGGAAAACATCATCATCATGAAGATGAAAGCAACCACAAGCATTTATGAAATGTCTAGAAAACTACTATGAGGTAACCCTAAGGTCAATGGAATGCATTAGAATGTCTCTGCTTCTAGAGGAAAAAAAAATGTTTAGCCGGAAAAAGAAGACATGAGATTAAGTTTCTACATGTAGCATTTTAAAGAGATATAGGACATTTAAATCATTTTCCTTGCTTCTCTCACTTCTATGGCAAACAACATATTTTCATTAAATTTTAATTTTATTTCTCATGTTTCTTTCATAATAAATATATAGCAATGTTTAGGATATTCTATGCGCTGTGTATCCTCTTGCTTACAGTACATGGGATCTTAAGTACAATGAATAAATTCACTGTTTAAGTGTCTTTGGATGGTACTGATAGCATAATTTTATGTTCATTTTCAACATAATTATTTTCAGTATTTATTATAAGGATACATATGATAGTATATATCATAAGGAATACATGGTCAACACTGAACCTCAAATATAACTTTATACTTCTGGGAAAAATTTATGTTTTATCATAATTCTTTTCACAAATTGCAATGGTAAATAAAGACTCAATGCATATACAGTGACTTGAAAGTGTCCCCAGAACATAATAGTCCACAAGGAATCTCAGAATGTGATCCTGGCAACGGAGTCTTTGAAAAAATAATTAGTAAAGATAGCATCATACCAGATTACGGGAACCCTAAATCTAATGTCAGGTGTCACTTAAGAAAAGGAGAAGACACAGAGATGTAAACAGGAAAACAAGTCATGTGACTATGGGGACAGAGCCTGGAGTGAGGAAGTCATAAGCCAAAAAATGTTGAAGACTACTAGCAAACACCAGAAGCTAGGACACAGACACAGAACAGATACTCCCCCAGAACCTCCAAATCAACAGATCCTGCTAACAGCTTAATTTCAGACTTCTGGCCTCCTAACTATGACAGAATAAATTTTTGTTGTTTTAAAGCCACCCAGTTCATGGTCATTTGTCATGGCAGCTCTAGGAAAATAATATAGCATATTCCAATCACATTTAATACTTCATTAATCTGGGGGGAATCCCTGGGTGGCTCAGCAGTTTAGTGCCTGCTTTCGGCCCAGGGCATGATTCTGGAGTCCTAGGATTGAGTTCCACATCAGGCTCCCTGCATGGAGCCTGCCTCCCTCTCTCTCTCTCTGTGTCTCTCATGAATAAATAAAATAAAATCTTAAAAAAAAATAATTTTACTCTACCTCTGTTTTTTTTTTCCTACAAACTGTATAATTTAATTTTTCAATCAAGATTCTATAAAGGATATTTAAAACAAATAATCTAAATTATATAATTGTTTTTGAAAAGTGATTTCCAAATATCACTATTTAGCATAATATTTTCCTAATGGGAAAATATGTCATAGAGGATCATTTTAATGTCTTGAGTTCTTTCAGTGCCTCACTCTTGACAAGATAAGATATCCTATATTCTAATTAAATGTACAATTTCAACACAGTGTAAGTGGCGGGGCACCTCTCAGACACTCCTTCAGGAATGAAGCACTCTTCTGTAGCTACTGGAATTGTTCACCACTGGCAGCTTCCAATCAAATACCTCTTTGAGACTTTCCCTTCACTGAAGAGAGCCACTTTTTTTCAAGGTCGTGCTTTCTTCCTGAGGGAAACTCACATAGAATGGCCCAATGTAGAGAGATAAAGGCTAATTCCATTGTCCTAGTTGGGACAGAACTGGAGAACCTTTCTAGCTTTAGAGGTCCCCATGAAGAAGGATTGACAGGTCACTGTGAGAGTTCAACTTCTTTTTTTTTTATTTGTTTTTTTTACAGGTTTATTTATTTATTTTGGAGAGAGAGAGAGAACAGGGGAAGAGGCAGAGGGAGAAAGGAAGAGAGAGTAGATTCCATACTGAGCATGGAGCCCAATGTGGAACTTGTTCTCATGACCCTGAGAGCATGACCTGAGCTGTTATCAAGAGTTGGATGCTCAGCAGACTGAGCCACCCAGCTTCCCTGGGAGTTCAGCTTCTCTGCTTCCTTTCCACCCCACAACAGGTTCATCCCACAGCACTCCTCAATACATTTCTTGCATATAAACATCAGTTTCACAGTTTGCTTTCCAGGAAACTCAACAGTAGCATCTGGAGAGGAGGAGAAGTATCTTCAAGATCAATCCGGTCCACCAATTCTATCCATTTAGAAAAAATCAGTAAAATGTCCTACAGTTCCTTGCTTACAAAATGAGAAGTGTGTATTCACTGTCACTTGATTTGTGTCCCTTCTAACTCTAAACAGCTGAGAAATTCTGATAATATTCCATATATTTGACCCCAAATAATATATACTCTATATGATTGAGAAATAAATTAACTTTAAATTTCAAAGCTATGATCAAACTTACATAATTTATGTAACTTACCTCAACAGCAGTGTGACCACATGACTAGAAAGTAACCTAAAACAAAACTTATTCTTTCTTCCCTGCACCACACCACCACATGCTAATCTAAAGATAGTGGAAAAAATGGAGAAACATTTCAAACATAAACTTCTTGCTCACACATTCACTTTTAGACTAACTTTTTAGACTACAGACATCCAAACTGATATTAGATTTAATATATGGAAGAGATGCTATATTTTGAAAAATGTCATGGCCTCAACTTTTCCTTTGAATTTATTGCAACTCCTCCAGATAAAGTCTTTATTCTTTCAGAACCAGTTGTTGAACAAGCAAGTGAAGTAATTTGGTGCAACCCTGGTGCTTAAAGAAATAGCCACTTCTGCCTGAGCGCCATGTAACTAGTCTTACACCCACAATCAGCTGTAGGATGATATCTTAAAGGTGACCTTGATTTATTTAACTGATTAGTCAGTAGATACTTTATATAAAGTTCAATATTCTGAAGATTGATCAGAAAAGGAAACTTTTAATGTTCTTAATGGGGTCATTAGTGATATTACTGAATGAAATTAAACTGAAGGACAATCTCAACAAACCCTTTTTTTTTTTTAATTCTAATAGCATACCCCTGGGAAAGTTAATAGCTAGTGTAAATTGGCGCCTATTTCCTTTATCTCATTTACTTTATCTGGTTTAAATAGATAACAGATGATTACATTGAATATAAATTAGAAGCACTGCCTATTTTCTAAACTTGACTCATAAAAATAAATATAGAGACCTTTATAAACTCAAGGAGAATTTTTATGGACAGTCAATAGTACTTTTAAAAAGTTGATATATTTTTCATGCATAATAACATAACTAACTTTTTTCATAACTAATATTCTTTAGTGTGAAATGACACCAGTGAATTTATGATTTAGTTATTGATTCCAATTTCAATTTGTGAATAATTATTCCAGATGACGAGTTATAGCTTGAAACTTTCAAGTCATCAGGAAGAAAATATCATTGAAAGAGACAGCTTATCAGATAATGAGACAGCATATACATTCAAATGCTGTCCTCCAAATGAACAGACTCTATAAAGTGATGAAAAGAACTCTGAAGAAAGGTCATGCTGACTTTCACCCAGACTTTGCAAAGTACTAGAGAACATAATCGTTATGGGTTACTGTACTTTTTTTTTGATTGGGAAAAAATTATATATGACTTTCCTTCTATAAAATTCATGTACGAATCAAACTGGGTAGCATATGTGAAAGTAATACAAAAGCTATAGAACAATATATAAACAAAAGTTATTTTGCGACACATTACTATTTTGTTTTCAAAGTTGACTTCATAGTGCTCTTCTAAGCAGCGGAAAGAATTATTTGGCTTTGAGGATCTCTTGCTTCTGCTAAGGTAAATGAAGCAAGCTGAGAATGTACAAATTATTCTTATAGCTAGGACCTATGAGGTAGGAAATCAATCTCAAATAATTTATAATAAATATGCAGGAAAAAATTGAAGACTAACATGTCAAATGATGTATCAAATATAAATTTTTCATGACATATACTAAAAAACAAACAAACAAACAAAGAAAAAAATAAAAGTGCCAAAAAATCCTTCATAGGTATTCATAGATAAGAATAAGTTTAACTTAAAAATAACAACATTTGTACACTGAAAAGCAAATATTTCTAAGGGAAATTAAAGATCTAAATAAACTGAGATATTCTATATCCATGATTGGAGGACTCACTATTGTTAAGACACTATATTCTATACAGGTGATCCACAAATTTGAAAGAATCCCTATCAAAACCTCTGTGTACACTTTTGTATAAATTGAAAGTTGATCCAAATATATATATGCAATGAATGATTTAGAAGACAAAAGAGTTTTAGAAAAGATGAACACATTTGGGGGACTTATATTACCAAATTTCAACTTACTCCAAAATTCTGGGAATCAAGATATTGTGTAGTGGGTAAAGAATAGGCTAGGTCAATGAGTCAGAATTCAGAGTCCAGAAATTTATCCTTATAATCATGGTCAATTGTTTTTTAACAAAAGTACCAATAAGTTCGAAGAGAGAAGGAATTGTCTTTTCAACAAATGATACCAGAACAAGTGGATATATACATGGAAGAAGGAAAATAAAAGAAAATGAAGAAGAGAATAGGATGAAAAGACAGGGAAAGAAAAATCTTCACTCTTACCCTCACACTATATACAAAAAAAAAAAAAAAATTCAAAATGTATTACAGACCTAAATATAAGATACAATAACATAGATCTTCTTGAAAAAGTATGAGAAAATCTATATACATGTGACACCTAATGCAAAATGCTATAAAACATTAGGTTGAACTGTGATTAGCCTAGTGAGCATGAGACATGTACATGTGTGGCCAGCTGTTAATCAAGAAATTTTAGATAATTCTGTGAGCATCAGAACCATCTAAAAATGAAATGGATTGACTCTAAAAGTAGTGAGTTTCCTTATACTGGAAGTGTGTAAATAGTTCAGCCATTATTACAGTATTGTACTGAGCTAGAGAAACAGAGATAAATTCCATTCCCTGACTTGAAGGAGCTCCTGGTCTAATGCTGATGTAGGCAAATTGAAGGAAAATTATAAAAGATATGATGCAAGTTCAGAACAAAAGGTGACTGTGACAGCCCCTGATGGCATGTAGCAGACATAAAGGTCAGAGAAGGCTTGCTAAAATAGGTTACAACTGAGTTGAATTTTTAAGAATGAACACAGTTTACTGAAACAGAAAAAAAGGGTGAGATGATACAAAGGGAGGTATAAAGTTACAGACACACTTAAATCTACAATATCTATCAAATGCCACATGCCAAGCACTATTGTAGATGCTGGAAATACAACACTAACCACAATATGTATGTGAGTTATATATGTAGAGTGTATCTGAAAACACATACTAGGTGGAATAAAGAGGGGAAAGGACATAGGGAACATAATGAAAGGCAGGGTCACCATTTTAGTCGGGGTAAACCAGAAAGGTCCCACTGAGAAGGTGATGTTAAGTAAGACTTAAGACCTAAAGGAAAAAAGGAGCATAGTGCTTTAAGTGAAATGAAGCTTAGGTAAAGAGTAAAGCAAATGAAAAAGTCCTGAGCAGGAGTGAGCCTGGTATTTCCAAGAGTGAATCCAGTGTGGTTAGATGAGATTTAAGTAAAGTGTTGGAGAAGAGATCAAAGAACTAAAGATTTGATCTAAGAGGACAGATCATGTTTTTATTATTATTATTATTATTATTATTATTATTATTATTATTACTATTAGAGACAGAGAGAGATCGGCAGAGGGAGAAGCAGGCTCCTTGCAGGGAGCCTGACGTGAGACTCGATCCTGGGACTCCAGCATCATGACCTGGGCCAAAGGAAGGCACTAAACCGCTGAGCCACCCAGGCATCCAATCATGTTGGTCTTATCTAAGCTTTAGGTAAGTGAAACAAGATAGCTCATCCAAGGCACTTTATCAATTTAGAGTATCCAGAACATATAGAAAGGGGCCAAGAATTATAAGAGATAAAGTTTGGAAGCATGGAAGAGTCTAGGAAGCGTGATAGGTTCCTGAAAAACTCTGCACAGGGTGACCATGTGCCCTCATTTGCTCATAACAGTCCCAGGGGACTCCTATTGTCCTGGTATAATTTTTAAAGTGCTGTTTCATTTTCAAAACTCTTCATGGTTTGGAGACTAGATGTCATAATCCCCAACACATTAAGGAACATGCTTTTTTCCTTATAAGATGAAGAGGAAAGAAGGGTGGTGAGTTTGAGAAAGACCTCATGAATACAGCACTTGCCACACTTTGTTCAAGGCCAGGCAAGAGGCTGGGAGACCATTTCCGTAATTAGAGAGGTTGGCAGGGGTTTTAGGTGGTGCAGGAAACATGGCCAATGACTTGATGGGAGAATCCAGCCATAACGTGATACATTCATGTTTTATTATTACATTATCCATTGTAGGCTCCATTTCTCCAGAGAGCCTGGTAGAGGGTGACCATGCTGACATATACTAGTGAATCTAAATGGGCACTTTTCTTTTCTTCTACAAGGGAACAGTCTTTCCTCTAAAGGAGTGTGCCTTCCTACCCACCTTCATAACTTGTGAGCAGTAATTCTGACCACAAAATTCACAATGTTCAGTAATTATTAGATGCTTTGACTGAAAACTTTGGAATGCTACACAAATACAAAGCATCCTACTCAAAAGTGCTTAAATCTGCTGAACGCCACTGAAATGGAACATAATTCACTACTAACATTATAGATTTAGGCCACAGCAACTGTTATGTAAGTAACTTCAATCTCATAAAAAATTCACGAGCAATAATACTACTGTAATTCTAAGGAACTCCATCAGACAGCTGAATCAACTAAATAACCAAAGTGTCTGGCTTCTTCAGCAATTTTAAAATCAAATAAATCTTAATTTTGGTTTTTAATAAACTTTACATTTGAGAAGGCTATAAATCTTGTGCAGGGTGAGGGTAGGAGTTAGCATTAATTAAGCACCTAAAATATGTCAGACAGCAGAGTTGTTAAGTAATTTGCCCAAAGTCACTTAAATAGTAAGTGGCACAAAATGAGTGCAAAACAGCTTTGCCAGACTCCAAAGCCTCCATTCACTGCTCTAAAATCTTTCCTTTGTCACTGTTTACAACAAATATCCCACCGTGTGGCCAACAGATAAGTAATTAAAAGTAAACAAACAAAAATAGAAAATATATTTTAATTAAATGCATTGATATTTGCTATATGTTGAGGGCTGTTTGGACCATGTGCCAGAGATGATGGACATGTTTCATGGAATAAACTGGTAGTAACGCTGACACTACGTCTTCTTAACTGTATTTGAGATGCTTGTTTTATAAATTAACTCTTGTAACCTTCTTAGTGATTCTATAAGGTACAAATATTACTTGCACTATTTGCAAGAGAAGTAAATAAGGCATTGTGAGGCAAAGAGAACTGTTTGGAAATGGTTCAGTTTAACACTCAGGTAGCCTGAAAACCTGTTTGCTGGAATCCTTTCTTCCAAAGGGGGAGTTGCACTGGACCTCAATTATTTCCCGTAGGCTGTGTTTATTTATCCTCCCAACAGGCGGCAATCTAACATCCCAATATCTCCAAGGCCTTTAGGGGCCAAGCACATGATGTTCTCAAAAAACTGCTTAGTTAAGGAGTGCCCCAAAACTACATTACTCAGCAATCAGCAGTTGATGAAGACCACTTCTTTATGCTTGTTCTATGACAAAGTGAGATCCATCCATGTGCAGATGCTTCATTGGAAGGTCAACCATAGTGTTTACCTGTGTGGGAGGAGTGGAGATAGAAGACCCATCTTTTGTAGTCTCTGTTGATTCAACTTTAGAACTTTACTCTTCCTTCAAAACAGCTTGCTTTCATTCATTTATTCTTTCATTAAAAAAAAAAAAAATCAACCCCCATGTCATTGCATAATTTGTTCTGAACCCAGTTATGTGACCATTGGTGATAGCTTTACAACAGCAATGGTATCACATGATTAGTGGTAGAACAGGGACACTCATATACAGGCTTCTACTACAATTGAACTGTATACTTTAATTAAGTCCAAATTAAAATAAACAATAAAAAAGTGAAATATAACTGTATTGGACTTACATTTTTTTTGTTTTTTGATATGATATTGATAGATATTACAAAACAAAAGAGATGATAAACCAGAGCAAAAGGGATCTTAAAATATGACAAGTTGCAAAAGCACCAGAGCCTGAAGTTTTTATGGCCAGAACAGGTGACTACAATACCAAATCTTCTTAGAAGGGAGATGTTGACATCTCAAAGTTGACCATTAAGCAGATGGTGGCTCAGGAGTTAGGCAGACCTGGTGAGAATAATTGTTTCAACTCTAGGAAATTGTATGAATTTGATCAAGTTACTTTATTTAGATAAGCTTTATTTGTTTCTAAACCAATAAATAGAATAGATAATATTTATTTCATAGGGTGGTTAGATGGATTAAAGAAAAATGATATTTGGAAAATCCCTGAAACACATCACATACATGCAAATATATCTGGCTAGTAAATCTCTTCCATATAAACATATATATTCCATATATATTTTATCCAGGTAAAATCTAGGAATTATAGAATTCAGTATAAGGATTACTACTAATTAATGACTCAGGCCAAAAGAGATGAAATTAATTTTGCACTTAAACCTGTATATAAACATTTTTTAGTATTTAATTATAAATATTCCACAACAAATTAAAAAGTGTGAAAGTCAGCATTTGAGTGCACATGAAGATATAAATAATAGCACAACGTGGATGACATAATTAAAAGCAAAATAATAATTGATTTAGACAGTGTTCCATTTAATAAAATTCAGAAGAAAATATACTTCAAAATATATACCATGAATGCTGCAAAATTTATTTGCCTCAAACTATAGTTTGAATTTATTATTTTTAGCAAAAGTCTATGGTGTTACTTATAGAAAAAAGCCATTTGGTTTCATTTCCTGAGCCAAGATTTCACTAATAATGGTTTCAGTTAAATGAAAGTTTTGACTAAGTTGAGAAGCAAGGTGTTTCACCCCTGAAAATTAGAAAACTTGTCTTGGTCTGTACTGTGATGTGAAAATTGTTTCAAAGGGAAGAGCATATCTAAACATGAATGACCTTGGAAATGATAATTGGGAATTTCACTTTCTACCATAGATGAGACAATACTACCGATATCCAAGGGATATAGAAAATAGATATGATATCAATGTATTATTTTAGGTTATTTTCCTACATTGCATAGTTATGTGCAAACAGTAAAAAAAAAAAAGAATATTGAATTTTTATTTGGAACACAAGATAATTATTTGTAATTTCTATGTATTGGAGGTATTATTAGACTGGTCTCATATTTATTTCCATAATTGATTGTATTCAAAGAGCTCTATAAATTCCATGGAAATGAAAGTCAATAAAAACAAAACATTAAGCAAATTGTTTTATTTTGGTTATTACTGTTCAGGAAAACTGTCTTCTTAAACTCATAGATTTTTTAGATAGAAATATATGATTTACTGCATATAAAAATTTATATGAGTATGGATTTTCTTTGTTGTTAGTTCTCAAATGCAACTAACGCCTTGTTCCAAATGAAAAGTTTTATGCATAGAAAAGATTACACATTTAACAAACATAAAAGTTTTATAAGTTAGTTTTTTATTGACCTGGAAATGCTAAGAAACTGTATTTAGCACCATTATCAATTGAATAAATAGACCAATGGTGGAAGAACATGTTAAAAACTATCCATGTAGCTTAGTAGAAAGAACAAAGATAGATGTTAAATCCTTAAAATGGAATATGCTTTGTGACTCACACTATAATTCTGTATTACTACTTCTATTATATTAAAACCCTACTCTCAAATTCTTAACACCAATGGAACTTACTCAGAACATTGTGTTTTTTTTTTTTAAATCTCAAAATATATAAATACAATATAGCCTTCTGATTTTAACAACTTAATTTGTTGAGGAACAATTAAAACAACATGTGAGAAAATATTTAATAAACATCAATTCAATACTATAGGTAACAATAAAATGTTAGTTATAGAATTGCTTCTCTCTTATTTTTAAAAAAACTAATCATGAATTACTTTGAATAAAATCAACATGTTTGATTGCTGTTTTCATGATCCACTCAATTGTATCAACATGGCAATCTTCATGGGCTCTTTTTCTGTAGACACACACACAGTAATGCAGTGCTACTGAAAATTTTGATCAGCTTACACAGTCATTTTAAATTATAACTTTATCATTGCCAAGACTTATCTGAGTAAATGTGCACTTTTCTATTCTATACTGTACATTCAACCTTGAGACATTCTCCAAGTTCAATTAACTGAGCGCAGCATGACCAAGCCAGCTATTTTGGCTACTCTAACAGACGAATTGGAGCACTCAAAGACCCATATTTTAGACTGTAAAACAGAGTGACATGTGGATATTTGGAAATGTTCTGAAGTTGGCAACAAAAGGTCTAATTCTGTTGCTGAGGTTTTTTGTTTATTTTTCATTGCTTAGTATTTCCTAATCTATTTCACCTTTTAAGCTGTAAGCTCACTGAGGACACAGGTCTATTTTAGTTACCCACTGTATCCTCATTGGCTATGACCTTTCCTGACATAAGGTGTAAACTCAAAAAGTAATTTTTGGCTTAACAAAATTACAACACTTCTGCCTTCTGTTTAATAAAACATTTCCTTTATGAAAGAGCATTTATATATGTTATGAAGATTACATATAATTTGCATCTTCAAATTTCTTCTGTTAAAATATGTAAATATAAACAACAAAAATGTGCAGATCTTTTAAAATAAAACTGTAAATATTTATAAAGAATCATAAAAAATAGTCAAATTAATCAGAACATATACAATTTCTGGGACACCTGGATGGCTCAGCAGCTGAGCATCTGCCTTCAGCTTAGGGTATGATCCTGGTCTGGGGTCAAGTCCTACATTGGATTCCCTGAGAGGAGTCTGCTTTTTCCTCTGTGTCTCTGCCTCTTTGTGTGTCTCCCATGAAAAAATAAATAAAAAACCTTAAAAAAAAAGAAAAGAAAGAACATATATAATTTCTTTTGAAGTCAGACTCAATAGTCCAAGTGCCTTTCCATAAGAATTTATCAACATATGCTATAAAATTGAAAGATTTTTTAAGTGAAAAATGAATTTAAATAAGCAAGAAAATACTAAAATCAAGAGATAATGATGAAAAATTAGCCCTATCAAATACTGAAATGAGTTATGAAATGATAATGACAATTTGTGGTACAGAAGAAAATACAAGAAAGTTAAAGACAGCACCAAATTATAAGAGGACATAATACAATGCGGCATTTATCATTAGAGAAAAAAAAATCCATTTATTTGTTTTCTTGATAAATGCTGGCGAAATACTGACTACTAATTTGGAAATAATCTATATCACAAAGGACAACCCAGGAAGTCCAATAATTTAAATATAATAAAATGGAGCCTTTAAGTAATCACGTAAAATTTAGAAGGCTTTTTTAAAAAGCAGTATTTTTGATAGTATAAGAAGCTCTTAAAAGCTTTTATACATTTCTAATAAATAGACTTTTAGCCTCATATATAAACAAAATTTTGAATAGCTATTTTCCTTTCATTGAGATAAGAAAGATATGTATGTTGTTGCTTATACAGATCTTCCTCAATTACAGGGTTATGTCTTGATAAATCCAACATGAATTAAAAAATATCCTAAGTCAAAATGCATTTAAGTCACCTAATCTATCAAACATCACAGTTTAGCCTAGTCTACCTTAAATGTGCTCAGAGCACTTACAAAGGCCTACAGTTGGGTAAAATCTCTAACACACAGACTATTTTATAATAGTGCTGAAAATTTCATGTAATTTATTGCATAACATACTGAAAGTGAGAAACAATGGTTGTATGAGTACGGAATGATTTTAAGTGTATTGGTTGTTTACCCTTAAGATTTTGTGGCTGGCTTGGAACTGTTCCAATTGCCCAGCATCACGAGAGACTGTCATCCTGCAAATCACTAGCCTGGGAAAAGATCCAAATCCGAAATTCCAAGCACAGTTCCTACTGAATGAATATTGGTTTTCCACTATTGTAAGATCCAAAAAAATTATATGTAGAATCATTATAAATCAGAGAGACTGTCTGTACAAGAAGTACACATAAAACATCTTTATGATTAAAAGATACTGGTAAAAACTGAAAGCTTCTCAACAGCTTGTAGGAAGATAATTGGTAATACATCCATACTGTAGAATTCTAAGCAAGAATTAAAAGCTCAATGTATTCTGAGTATGCTTTGTGATAACAACTAAGTGATGTTTTTTAAATTTCTTTGTTTTATATCTGAAGAATGTTATAATATAAATGAACATGTAGGAGAAATACCTCACAATTTATTATTCAATATTAAAATAAGAATTTACCTTTGCTAGGAAATAAAACAATTCTTAAAATTATCTTCCATTATATATTTTCATTTTTAATAATTCACTTTAATAACTTAGAACTTTAATCATAATTTGGTGGCTAGTAATCAATGAAGTCTTATATAATTCAAATATACTTTAGATTTTTTTTAACAACTGTTCTCTAAAAATTACAATATAGGTAGAAGAACTTTTTCAACAGGATTATATTGTGGAATAAGATAGCACTCACAAAAGTCACACATTAGCCAGTTAGTTTTCAGTCTGGAGAAAAGAATGCCATTTGGTTTAGATGGTATGGGTACTTTTATATATTTGAAAATTTTAGACCTTTGTGCAAAGATGACTATTTCAACTTAGTTTTAGAGAAAACTAAAAAATTTGCTCTTTTAAAATCTTTCTAATTAAACAGGGAATCTGGTTCTTTCCCAGTCAACACGTTGGATGTGTGCAAGTAGGAAAGAATGCAAGAAGGCAATATGGCTATTTTCTTAAACTTTTTAAAATTTGATTGAAATCTTACACCATATAAAACAAACAAAAACACAACTCAAAATTTATTAAATACTTAAAGGTAAGGTTTAAATGTCATGCAAGAGTTGAAACTATAAAATTTCTAGAACAAAACATGGGAACAGCTTCACAGTGTTGGTCTTACTAATGATTTCTTAGATATAGCACCAAAAGCACAGGCATCAAAAACAAAAATGGGCAAATGGCACTACATCAAACTAGAAATCTTCATAAAACTAGAAACAATTATCAAGGGAAGAAACAGCCTACAGAATAGAAGAAAATATTTGCAAACTTTGCATCTTATAAACAGTTAATTTCTAAAAGATATAAAGAACTTCTTTTACTCAATAGCAAAAACATACAAGCAACCCAATTAAAAATTGGACCAAAAAAAACAAAAGAAAAGTTGAGAGAAATTTATTCAAAAAGAACTACAGATGGATGGCAGATATATGAAAAGGTCCTCAAGATTATCAATAGTCAGAAAAATTAAAATCACAACTATAGGAGACATCACATTATGCCTGTTAAAACAGCTATTGTAAAGAAAAGGAGAGAGAAAGAAAGGAAGAAAGAAGAAAGGAAGGAAGGAAGGAAGGAAGGAAGGAAGGAAGGAAGGAAGGAAGGAAGAAAGAAAGAAAGAAAGAAAAACAAGCATTGGTGAAGATGTGAAGAAAAGGAAACCCTTATACATTATTGGTGGGAATATAAATTTTTAAAGCTATTATGAAAGACAGTATGGAGGTTCCTCAAAAAAAAAAAAAATACTACTATAGGATCCAATATACCATCTCTGAGTTTCCAAAATAATTGAAATCAGGATAGTGAAGTCTACATTCCTGTGTTTACTGCACCATTATTCCTAATAGTCAAGATATGGAAACAATCTAAATGCCCATCCAATAACAAATTAATAAATAAAATGTAGTATATTGAAACAATGAAATATTATCTAGCCTTTAAAAAAATGAACTAAATGTCAAGAATGAGAAGACAAGGGCACTTGGGTGCCTCAGTGGCTGAGTGTCTTCCTTTGGCTCAGGTGAGTCCCGTATCGGTCTCCCTGTGTGGAGCCTGCTTCTCCCTCTGCCTGTGTCTCTGCCTCTCTGTGTCTTTCATGAATAAATAAATAAAATCTTAACAAAATAATAAGAAGACAAGGGGGACTTGGATGGCTCAATCTGTTAAGCATCTGTCTTTGGCTCAGGTCATGATATCAGGGTCATGAGATTGAGCCCAGCATCTGGGATCTCTGCTCATTGAGGAGTCTGCTTCTCCCTCTGCCCCTCCCCAACCCTGCTCATGCTTTCTCTTTCTCAAATAAATAAATACAATCTTGAAAAAAAAAAAAAAAGAAATAAGGAGAAGGCAAGCTGGAAGAAAATATTTATAAAAGACACATCTGATAACTGTTATCCAAAATATACAAAACTCTTAAGACTCGAAGATAAGAAAACAATCTATTTAAATTTTAAAATGGCCAAAAACTTTAAGAAACATCTATCAAAGGAGACATACAGATGGTAAATAAGCCTGTGAAAAGGCATTCCACAGAATATATCATCAGGGAAATGAAAAATAAAACAATAATGAGATACCACAACACACCTATTCCAAGGGCTAAAATCTGGAGCACTTACCACACCAAATGCTTGGCAAAGATGTAGAACAGTAGGAACTCTTATTCTTTGCTAGTAGGAATGAAAAAATAATACAGAAGATAGTTTAGAAGATGGTTTGCCTATTTCTTACAAAGCTAATCATAGTCTCACATACAAAAAATATGGAAGAAACTTAAATACATATTATTACTAAGTGTAAAAGACCAATTTGAAAAGGCTATGTACTGTGTGATTCCAATTATATAACATCTGGAAAAGGTAGAACTATGGAGACCTATAAATTATCAAATGTTTCTGTGGGATTGTGGAGTGGGACTGAAAAGGCAGATCACAGAGGATTTTTAGAACAGTGCAAATACTCTGTACTAAAAAAGAATACATGTCATTAAGCATTTGCCTAAACTCATGGAATGGACAACACCAAGAGTAAACCCTAATGTAAATTATGAATTTGCAGTGATTATGATTTGACAATATAGCTTCATCAATTTTGCCAAATAAACCACCCTCGTGGGAAATATTGGTAATAGGAGACCATGCACATGTTGGGGGTGGGTATATGGGAAATCTCTGTACTTTCCTCTCAATTTTATGATGAACTTAAAACTCTTCCAAAATACGTACTACATAAATACATAAATAATTTTTTTAAAAAAGAAAAGAACATAATTCTGCCTTATGTGACTATATACATTAACCTGGAGGACAGTCTGGTAAGCGAAATAAACCTGTCACAGAAGGACAAATAGTGCCTAATTCCATTGATATGAAGAATCTACAATAGTTAAACTTATAGAAGCAGAGGGTAGAATGGGTTCTCAACACCTACTGTACAATATAGTCCTTATAGTTAAAATACTTTATAAGTTAAAGATTTAAGAGGACAAATCTCATGTTAAATGTTCTTACTAAAATGGAAAAATCTGTATATACAGCTTCTGAAAAACTCACTTTAGAAAAATAACCTTTCTTGATAAATGCCCCTATAAATTGAATTATCTATAAATAGTGTTATTTATACATATAAAACATGTATAAGTATATATAATCACTTTATATATAAGCATTATATATAACTCAGTAACCTATATATTTAGTGTCTCTATCACAGTCCTTTTGTGTTACCCACATTCCTTTCCAGTTTTATTTTTCTTCACAAAGCTCATCCAATATATTATGTAATTTAAATATATACTTATTGTCTATCACCCTCCATTAGATTATAAATTCCATAGCAGCAAAAATTTTGCCTACAAATAAGTATATGTTTAAAAATATTTGTTTAGGGACGCTTGGGTGGCCCAGTAGTTGAGTGTCTGCCTTTGGCTCAGGATGTGATCCTGGAGTCCAGGATCAAGTCCAACATCAGGTTCCCATCATGGAGCCTGATTCTTATGTCTCTGCCTCTCTCTGTGTATCTCATGAATAAATAAATAAAATATTTTAAAAAATTTTGTTTACTCAAAAATGGGCATTTAAAACAAAATTAATATGGTTGATAAATATATTTCGTGTCATTACAATATATTCTTGATGTTCAACTTCTATGCATTTTCTCATGAATAGAAAATAAATGGTTTCCGGGATCCCTGGGTGGCGCAGCGGTTTAGCGCCTGTCTTTGGCCCAGGGCGCGATCCTGGAGACCCGGGATCGAATCCCACATCGGGCTCCCGGTGCATAGAGCCTGCTTCTCCCTCTGCCTGTGTCTCTGCCTCTCTCTCTCTCTCTCTCTCTCTGTGTGTGACTATCATAAATAAATAAAAATTAAAAAAAAAAAAAAGAAAATAAATGGTTTCCAATTTCTAAATTATTTATCTCCTAAGAGTTTTACATACATTTATCCAAATGTTTTCCTGAAAGTAATGGAGATAACATTCCTAATAGAGGCTTAAAAATATAATACCATTTATGCTTTAAGTTTTAAAACCAAATCACTTCCTTCACTATGATGGGCCTTCATTTATAATTTGCTTAGTATAATGCAGTAGAGTTAAATATAATAATGACTCTAACAGTTACTGAAGCAAACAAGGTTATTTGTAGATAAATTCAAAGATAGAACAATATTAGCTCTAGGCTGACACAAAACTGCAAGAAATTATTTGGAATGCAAGACCATTATAGATCACCTGTCAGACAAAATAATCTACCATTTTGATTGTTTATTATGTTTCAGGATGGGGACATTATAAACATCATTTGCTTCATTCTCATAAGTTTCATTTCTAGCTACTAGTTGCATCCCTTTAGCTGTATAATTTTGCCAAGTTATTTAATCTCTCTTTCCTCAGTACTCTCAATTAAAAAACGGGATAAAAATATGTCCACCTCATAGGATCTGGGGAGGATCATCTATATTAATTATGTAAAGGAGCCTGGTATACAGTTAACATTGTGAAATTATTATTAATATTGTTAGTTTGCATTGGTTATAAAAATTGAAGATATGAAGCATTTTTACTATCAAAAAAGATTGCAACACAATAAGCACTAAATATTTTTAAACCAAATGTACAGATTATGAAAAAAAAGAAACATTGGATTTCAACATCCAATCTTGATTTTATATGCAATCTTGAATCACAATATATTAAGCTTTAAAAAACTGAATGGAATAACTCCTTAAGATGATAAAATATATTTAAGTCAAATATGGTATCTTATTTAATAAGAAAAATAGAACCATAATTGTTAAAATAAGAAATTAAAAATGGAATTTCCATCAATACTTGTAGTTGAAGAACTTCTAATAATTACTAAAATTATCAAAGTCAATGGGAAAATTAAAGATACAATTATCAGAACAGAAAAAGTAAATAGTATTTGTATATGATTTTTCTTTTTACTTAATGAAAGAAACCTGAAAATCTAGAAAAACTAATAGACACTGGACATTGACAAATTGTGAAAATAAATTAATGTTTTAAAATATAATAGCTTCCAGGGTGGCTGGGTGGCTCAGTAGTTGAATATCTGCCTTTGGCTCAGGTCATGATCCCAGGGTCCTGAGATTGAGTCCCACATCAGATTCCCCACAGAGAGCCTGCTTCTCCCTCTGCCTATTTCTCTGCCTCTCTCTCTCTCTCTCTGTCTCATGAATAAATAAATATAATACATTTTTAAAATGTATTAGCTTTCCTATGGTCTTGTACTTTCCAGTAGAACGAGACAGACAGAGATAAATGGTAGAAGGACGGATAGAGAGACAAGTAGCATCCCATAGCACAGAACTGGATGGCTTCATTAATTAATGGCACTCAGCTAAGTGGTTAACATTTTGGAAATAAATTAATTTAGATTTTCAGTATATTCCAAGTTAATTTAAAATAAATCTAAAATTTAATATAAAATAATAAAACCATGAAAGAATTGATGTACATTAATAAAGCAAGGTTTTTCCTGACACCATGACAAAATTCATATGGAAAAAATTGGATAGGCTTTTTGAGTCTTTGACACTTTTGGAAATTGGCTGAATAGAATCTCATAAAATCAATTATCAGAAAGAAGAAATAGAAGAGGAGAGGAAAGGAAAGGAAGAGAAAGATAGAAATAAAAGTAGCAAACATAGATCTCTAAATAAAAACAAGCAAGGTAATACTCTCTAGTGATTTCTATTACCTCCCCTCATTTATTTACAGGTTTATCCATGCATCTACTCAACAGTGAATTCAGGAATATTTTTGAGCTCCTAGGAGGGTACTGGTCCAGCTTCCAGATTCTGAAAGTGAAAAACAAAACAAAACCAAAACGAAAAAAATGTCCTGGTTTTCTGTTTTAAAAAATTTTGGTGGCTCTTATCACACTATTCTGTTACCTGTTTATTATCATTGTATTCTCTCTATATTCTTTCTGTTAGAAATACTTTGCTTAATGTTACAAACATTCTTAATTTAGAGATTTTTTTAAGACCTTATTTATTAATGAGACAGAGACAGAGACAGAGACACAGGCAAAGGAAGAAGCAAGCTCCTCACAGGGGCCCAGATGTGGGACTTGATCCCAGGACCCTGGGATCATGACCTGAGCCAAAGGCAGATGCTCAACCACTGAGCCACCCAGGCATCCTGAGATTTTTAAAGTAAGACAAATAATAAAGTTAATTGAATGTTTGAAACTTAGGCCTCCCCTTCCCTTGCTTATTTTTTTAAAACATTGTCAAACAAGTTAGATGGTACTCAAACAACATGCTTGAATTGTATTAATTAATGCAATCAATTAATATGACAATGGAAGCAGAAATATACAATGCGGAAAAGACAATTTTTTTCAATAAATGGTGTTGGGAAACCAGAAGAGCTACACGCAAAAGAATGAACCTGGACCACTTTCTAGTGATGTACACAAAAATAATCTCCAAATAGATTGAATTCCTAAAGGTGAGACCTGAAACCATGAATATCCTAGAAGAGAACACAGGCAGCAATTTCCCTCGCATTGGCCATAGCTATCTCTTTCTAGATATGTTTCCTGAGGCAAGAATATAAAAGCAAAAATATACTATTGGGACTATAGCAAAATAAAATTAAAAAAAAAAAACACTTTTGCACAGTGAAGGAAACCATCAATAAAATAAAAAAAAAACTATTTGTGGGAGAAGATATTTACAAATGGTATATCTGATAAAGGGTTAATATTTAAAATATATAAATAAAAATATATATATATATAAATAAATTCTATAATACAATACCAAAAACAAAACAAAACAAACAACAACAAAACAATCCAGTTATAAAATGACCAGAGAGTCTGAAGAGACATATATATTTTTTTTTTCCAAAGAAGGCAAACAAATAGCCAAGAGATACATGAAAACATGCTCAACATCACCCATCATCAGGGAATGCAAGTCTACACGACAATGAGATATCACCTCACACCTGTCAAAATGGCTAAAATCAAAAAGAAATAATAAGTGTTGGTGACAATATGGAAGACAAGGAACCTGTTACTTGTGTTTGATTAACTACTGTGATGTAAGATCCTTTAGGAAATGGGTGTATCTTCTCTACCGTGGTAGCTCCAGTGCCCAGAAAGGAGCTGTAGCAGTTTGGGCAATCAGTAAATATTTTCTGGGTTAATAAATTGATACTATGAAGGTAGGAGAAAAGTAACAACAAATTTTATTGTTCATGATGTAGAAGCAAGGGAATAGTCAAACAATGGAGGTATATTCAAATATTAGGAGGACTGTTACAAAAAAAAAGTATGTATAAGGGCATCCGGGTTAAGCATCTAACTCTTGATCTCAGCTCAGGTGTTGACCTCCAAGTCATGAGTCAGGCCCCACATTGGGCTCCATGCTGGGTGAGGAGCCTACTTTAAAAAAAAAAAAAAATTAAGTATTTATAGATTCAGAAATGTGCTAAAAAAAATTGGCCAGAAAATTGATTCATGCAGAGCTATATCATATTATTGAAAAGAAAACTTAAAAAAAAAAAACAAAACTATATATGATGAAGTTGTAAACCTAGGCCTCATTATTTTCACTATGGTGAAAATTTGTGTTGCTGTGCACAATTGTTTTTCTTTTTCTATTTAGTTCTATTTTCTAAGTTTTCAACAATTATTAAATAGAAATTGTGAACTGAAAATCATAGTGCAAGTATATCTCAATTCTTTAAAATATAATGATAAAAGCAAAAATGATCAGAATAAATAAAAATTTATTTTTTAAAAAATCAAACATGATCTATATACCACAACCTTTGTAAATATTGGGATAACACAAATTTTTAGAGAATTTTACCTTCTGCATATCTTTTCACTAATTATTTTTAAACTGTTTTAGCTTGCTTTTTTGCACTCTTGTCTGTGCTTCTCAACAGCATTACCTCCATTTTTAAATTAGGCTTCCATGATTATAATTATTTTATGTGCACATTAAGGAGAAATTTAACATAGAAAATTGTTAGGAATTTTTAAAACATGCCTACTTCCATGATCCACACAAGCACTCTATAGGCACACATGCAGGCAAAGCTGGGTTTTGTTCATTTATTTGTTTGTTTTTGAATATGATTGACACAAGGCACACAGCGTTACATTAGTTTGAGGTGTACATCCAAAGGTTTTGGTAAAAATGTTTTATATATTTCAAATCTCTTAAAGTGTTATAGATTGATATCTCCTATTAAAATTATATAATTAGGGTTTAAATTGCCCACACTGTTTCTTCAGCACATCCCAACTGTGTTTAGTATTTACTATTTTACATTGGGAAGATTTATAATATTTACTCTCTACTTGGAAATCGCATCCTTCCAGCTATGCAGACTTGATTCTACATCTAAGTGGACTCAGTACTTATCTTCATCTTCCTGCAACAGCTTTTCCATTCCTGAAATTTTACTTATGATTTATCTAGTTTTTTCTTTTTCTTTTTTTTTTTTTTTTCATTTAGTCATTTTGTTTTGTTTGTTTTGTTTTGAATTGGAACTGGGCATCCTTTCCCCAGATTTATTTGGTTACTATTGCTCCCTTGTTTTTGTCCCCCCTTTGAGGATCTCTGACTGTTGAGTTTATGTGTATATAGCAATCTCACAGGGTATGTTATTACATTATACTTTGTATCCCGATCAATGCAATTCTCTGCTTTTCTGGAATTATTTGTTGCTGTGAGTAATTCTGAGAAAAGAATGGTTCCTCTCTGAAACCTCTACCCATCCGTGACTTGCTTCTATCTTCCATGAAACTGTCTGGAGTTCTGGTTCATTCATGTCCTCCTCATCCAGGAAGAGGCATATTCTAGGCCCTGTGAGATTTATCCTCCCATACAGCGTGCACTTGGCAAAGATAGATCTCTGATGGTGCTCCATCCATTGTGTTGGCTTCATTATTTTCTCCAACCTGCTGAATCAGCCCTCAGTCTATTTTTTTCCCCATAATTTTGTTGATGATAATGAGAAGTCTTAAATTTGGGGCTCATTTTCTTTTCTCAATATTACATCTAGAATGTAAGGTCAGGAGCCAGGTCCTATGCCTTTGAATATTCCAGAGCTTGCCTTGTCTGCAACATCCTAAGTTTCATGGCTTGAAAAAAACATTTAAAATAAAAATAAATAAATTTCATGCCTTGAATTTTTATCACTTTTTATTTTTCTCTCATTATTTTCAGACTGTAGATACTAATTTGATTTTTTCTCCCAGTATCTTATTATTTAGGTTTTTAAATTAAGCATGGGGTTCAAATCTATGAAGTTTAAAATATTTTTTTTAATATTTTATTTATTTATCCATGAGAGACACAGTGAGAGACAGAGACATAGGCAGAGGGAGAAGCAGGCTCCCTTCAAGAAGCCCGATGCAGGACTCGATCCCAAGACCCCAGGATCCTGCCCTGGGCCAAAGGCAGATGCTCAACCGCTGAGCCATCCAGGCATTTCTGAAATTTAAAATATTTTGTAAAAACGTGGAAGAACTATGAGATTAAAATATTTGAAGGTAAAATGATACACATTACAGTTCAACAAACTTCGGTTATTAAGGGCCAGATAGCAAATAATTTCAGCTTACAGCCATGTGGGTTCACATCTACTCAACTTTGCCATTGCAAGGTGAAAGTAGCCATAGACAATTTATAAATGGATGAGCATGACTGTTCTATTACTATTTGGTTTACAAACACTGAAATTTGAATTCCGTATATGTTTCACATGTCTCAAAATATGATTATTCCTTGTTTTGTTTTGTTCTGTTTCCAACCACTTAGAAAGCAATGATTACAAAAACAGGTGGGGTGTTCGATTTGCCCCTAGGGCTGCCCTTCACCCAACCCTGTTATCAGTGACTACTGTTTGGAAGTTTAGTTGATACGGTTCTTCAAGAGATGTTGTATCTCTTCATCAAACTGAAGTTTAAGACATTTTTAATAACCAATAATAACTGAGGATTTAAATAAATACAAATATTCAGAGGTTTGCTCAGAATTTTCATGGATGAGACATGCACACTGCCTGGACTCTCCAACACAGTTGACTGGATGGAGTGTCCAGGTACAGGTTGCCTTGAGAAAGTTTCCTTTCGATGGAAGAGACTTTTAAATGTGTTAGCCAGAAGATAGAGTATTCCCCTGAGAGTTTTCCATGCTGTCAGTTGTAGATGCTTCAGTCTTATTTAATGTTCCCTGCTGAACCTTGAGAGATCTGAGAGGTTCGAATTATAGAGGCAGCGCTGTATCCATCTTGATCTTTTTTATAAGATTTGTAATGATATCTCTGGCGCTAGAATTTAATCTGTTTTTACAGCTTCCACAGCTAGTAGAAAACTCCCTTGTGACATTTTCAATGTGTGAAGTTCACTCAAGACATGACTTCTCTCTTCTGGTCATATTTTTATGGCAGAAATGACAATTTATTACACTCTCTCTCATCTCAGTAGGACACATTTTTGTTACAAAAGTAGGGCTGCCAGGTCACTCTCCGCAGAGCATTTCCAACACGTGAGGGCACAGTAGGAAAGTTACCGTCACAGGTAGAACCGCAGCAGAGCTTCTTAGGCAAAGGGGAGCCAGAGCTGGGCAGACGCGGGGATCCCACCAACCCTGCCCCCAAACCTGGCAGGGTCTCTACATCTGGACCAAGACTGGATGGTTTCTTTACTTCAGCGAGGTCCCCCATGCCCTTTCACTTTTTTACACATTTAGATATTTATAGATTATTAACATAATCTTATCCCACTCTTTTCAATCCTACTCAATTTTTGAATCCTCTTTCATTTTCACACAAAACATTGTGTACTTTTCAAATTATTAATTATGCTTTAAAGAGTCAAAAACTATTAAATTATATTTAAATTGGTAGATATATTCTTTGGAATTCTTGAAATGTCTCCATACCTACAAACGCTTTCACTATAGATACTAATCAAACACTAATACTAAATATTTCTACTTTATTATGATTTCTGGGTTTTTTTTAACTTTAAATTTTAATGTTTTAACTTGAAATTTTTATTTTTTAACTTTAAATTTTTAAGTAAACTCTACGTGCAAAAGGGGCTTGAACTTACAACCTTGAGATCAAGAGTCATGTGCCCTACCAACTAGGCCAGTTTTTTTTTTTTTTTTTAAGATTTTGTTTATTTATTCATGAGAGACAGACACAGAGAGAGAGAGGCAGAGACACAGGCAGAGGGAGAAGCAGGCTCCATGCAAGGAGCCCTACGTGGGACTCAATCCCGAGTCTCCAAGATCACACCTTGGGCTGAAGGCAGCATTAAACCACTGAGCCACCCGGGCTGCCCTCTTTCCATCTTTTTTTGCGATTATTTTTCCAGTTTGCCATTTTAATCATAGTTTTGTTGTACTTGAATTAGAATACCCAGGTTTTGTTATAGTAACAAGTTAACCCCTAAATCTCAGTGATCTTATATACTAAAGGTTTATTTATCAAAAAATACAGTCCCTAATGCAAGTGATGTAATCCACCATGATGAATATGATCAAAAAGGAGAACAGCAATACAGGGAGCTTTGATGGTTAACATGGCCACTGCAACAGGGATCATATATGTTGCCACCATAGGGCAGACAATGACAGCATAGTACATCTTTGTAAAAGCTCCAGTCCGGAAGCCACACATTCTGTTCTTCTCTCAGTCTATTGGGTAGAACCCATCATAGGACTCCTCTATAAACAAGAGGGAGGTAGAAAGCACATGGCCACAAACATGTGTCACAGTATCTGCCACAGAGAAATGGCATGACTTTGTTTATAAGCATCCAAATTTATGTTTGGAGTTGCTTGTTAGGTCCTTATGCCCTTTCTATCTACCAATCTGTGAATCGCTGCTTGGACTTACCTTCTCATTCTCTTCTGTCTGAGGCTCCATCCTTCCTCAAGTTGTGAGCAATAGTCATGTCTACTTTCCTATTGATGCATGCACCTGAGCAGTGTATGGTACAGCCAAGAAGCCTGGTATTAAGACATGCTTCACATGACTTACCATTAATGTAACTTTAAGTTATTAGCCGCTTCAGATTTTATTTTCTCACCGTAAAACTGAGAGGTACAAAAGTAAATCTCAGCTTTTCACAAGAACAAAATTAAATAGTATATGCAGATGCCAACTAGAGCACCTAACCTTGATTAGAAAAGCAATAATTTTTCTCTTAAAAAAACGTTATCCATTCTCCTCTTTCTTACATGGTTTCTTATGCAACAGGGGCACTAGAATATTTGAGTCATTGTTATGTGGCAAAATATTTTCCCAGCTTCATGCATTTGTTTATTAATTGCACAATCTTGTGATAACTGTTGACAACATATAATCTATTTAATATTATTTTTACTTTATATAGATTCAATTTTGAATGACAAAACATACTTAAAATGAAATTCATATATTATCATCATTAATACAAAACCAGTGCTTTTGGCATATGTAAAAGGTAACACAACAACCTTTTTAAATTAAAATTTAACTTGTGAAATAAAGATAAGCAATAGATTGTAAAAGCACATTCAAACATTGCAAAAATATTATTTAATGAGAAATCTTGATGTATTTATCATTAGTAATGAAAGGATATTTGGTTCAATATTACTTGGCTAGACATAACTCTATGTCTAAAAGTAAATTTTTTAAAGATATTTTGATGTTTTATGACACTGGGAGAATCCAAACTCAAATGTACAGATTTGTAAAATGGACAAAAAGATTTAATGAGTTTTGTGAGAGATCTGAACAATGAGATAAAATAGTTTTACACACACACACACAAAATGGAAATGACCACTGATACACATATTTTCATTTTAGGATGTTGTTTTCTTAAAATAATCTTTTATACTTTGCCTGGAATAAATATTTAATAGTGAAAAGTTTAGTTAGGGGTTCGTGGGTAGCTAAGTCAGTTAAACATCTAACTCTTGCTTTCAGTACAGGTCATGATCTCAGGGTCCCAGGATGGAGCCCTGCATCAGGCTCCATGCTCAGCACAAGTCTGCTTGAGAATTCTCTCTCTCCCTCTTCCTCTGCCACTCCTCTACTCTTTCTCAAATAAATAAATAAATCTTAAAAAAAAAAAAAAGAAAGAAAAAGAAAAGTTTAGTTAAAAAAGCTTTTGAAATTCAGGGCATCTGGGTGGTTCCTCCAGTTAAGTGTCTAACTCTTGGTTTCGGCTCGGGTCATAATCTCAGAGTCCTGGGACTGAGCCTTATGTGGGCCTCTGTGCTCAGTACAGAGTCTGCTGGAGATTCTCTCCATGTTCCTCATCCTCTGCTCCTCTCCCTGTTCATGTTCTCTCCCTCTTTCTCTCTCTCTCTCAAATAAATAAATAAAATATTTTTATTTTATTTTTTTAACTAATTTATTCATTTATTTATGATAGTCACAGAGAGAGAGAGAAAGAGAGAGAGAGAGAGAGAGAGGCAGAGACACAGGCAGAGGGAGAAGCAGGCTCCATGCACCGGGAGCCCGACGTGGGATTCGATCCCGGGTCTCCAGGATCGCGCCCTGGGCCAAAGGCAGGCACCAAACCGCTGCGCCACCCAGGGATCCCCAATAAAATACTTTTTAAAAAACGTTTTGAAAAAAAAAAAAACGTTTTGAAAGTTCTCATATTAGTAAAATAATCTTTCCTTTAGTGAAAATCAACGAAGATCAAAATAAAACAATAACTTAACCTCCACTCACATATCCATAATGCTGAGAAAAAGGAAGCATAGTCAATAAATTGCTGTTAATATGGTTGGCAATTAACTGGCCTTAACAAATATATCCCCAAATGTCCATACATTGGCCAGAACACCTCTCTTTATATCACACTGTCAAATGTGGATGAAAGTCTCTAGTTGGACAAATCTTTGCATTTGCCTTATCTTTGCTTATGCAAGTGAACTACTTCCAGCATGTTATTCTTTAAAAATTCCATGTTCACTTCTCTACATGGGAAAATACTTGCAGAATTCTATGAGGTCAGGGCTTCTTTTGCACCTTTGAGCTGGTAAATGCCAAAAGATTTTCTGGGTTCACGGCAGTGACTTCATCAATGTATAAATGGGTAAAACTGAGTTTTCTAAAAAAATACTTACAATTGAAATTCTGAATTTAAATTTTTTTCTGTCTCTAATTCTGTTGTCCACACTGTGTGTGTGTGTGTGTGTGTCTGTGTGTGTGTGTGTGTGTGTGTGTTGGCTGAGGTATCAATTTTTGTTCATGATTACCAGTTTTACTATTTCTTGGACCAAATTTCTGCAACCTATCTTTCCAGCTATCTTAGGATCTCTGGCCCTCAAAATGAGATGTGACGGTTCAAATAAAGTTTCAAGAATTTTCATTTCATTTTCTGTCATACTCAGCATTAGTTTCTAGGACTTCTGAGGCTACTTTGCTTTAAAAGTCTGTTGTTGTTATTGTTGTTCCAGGTGTTTTATAAGTTCTTAATCAGTATTGCATGGGATCTTTTATTGTGTTTTAAAATGAGATTTAAAGTCTGTCTAAAAACATAAGACAGACAATGGAATAGTTTGATTACAGCCTTAGAAAATGGATATACAAATTAAAAATAATCATCACATTAAAAAAATTCTTATAGCTGAAAATGTATGAAGATATATAAATAAAAACTTACTCATATTCAATATTAACATATACATTTTTATCATAATCTTCAAAATGGGGATAAAAATGTCCTATTGTTTAAATTCTGTATGAATTAATATAATTCCCATTAAATTAAATGTAACCCTTTATTTCTCTTGATCAAAGTGTCTACCTTTTTACTAATATTTTGTCTCCTTGATTAATTTCTAAAAGAAATATGCTAAAACTTCTTCTTTTCATTTTGTTTTTTTTTTTTTTTCTTCTTTTCATTTTGGAATCATTGGTGTTTCCTTGTATTTCTATAGATTTTTCCTCTATATATTTCATGTCAATGTATTTATGACTTTTATCACCTTTTTTGTTGTTCTGTGAATCATTATATGTTATCCATATTTCTCTATTAAGATTTTGGCACTCAATCTGTTTTGTCTGATATGAAACACTACCTCCAGGTTTCGTGTTCATTGTACCAAACTGTGTATAAATGTATAGCCATTAGTGGACTGGTAAATGTTTATCAGATGCCAGGGTCAAACATGGCTCTTTGAAACTATTGCCAATTTCCACGGTGTGAATGTTTGCCCAGAGACAAGCACCCTGCAAGTGCTACCAGGATCCAGCACAGCTCAATGTCTACCCTTTTAGTTCCCAGCTGGCAGTGAGGATGAAGCTGTGCTCTCCTCCTCCGAAAGGCTCAAAAGCCCATGAATAAGAGGGTTCCTTTTGCTATCTGTGCCTTCCCAGTGGGCATAGTTCTAATCCTCACTCTGTAGTAGACCACCCTAGACATTTGCTCATTTTGGGACCTAGAGTCTCCTCCCTGCTTCTGGACCTGAAACTTCCCTGAGATTCACCGAGCCTGCCACTGCAATCCCTACTCCTTGTTTTGCATCTAGAACGTCTGTAACAGTGCGTTTAAAATAGAGTCATAACTATTCCAGCTTCAATTTTACCTGGGTTTTTGCTGACATATTCCAAAGTGAGGTGTCAGACAGTCATCTTCCTTTCAGGAAAATAAAGTGCCTGACAACTGGTGCTTTAACTTCCAGCTGATCTCCGACTTATAAAATAGTCTGGAAAGCCTGAGCGAATAAGTGGGGTCAAGAACAGGTATTAGGAGTGAGCTATAGCATGCGGCAAGCATGGCCCTTCCCTCACATTGGGATGAGTTTGTGAGTGTGTGAGTGGAGGGTGAGAATTTCATTGTTATCTTATGAACCGCCCAGAGAATGTAGATGCAGCCCCGGAGCCTGGCACTTCTAGAAGCCTGCACTCTAACAAATTCCTGAGCAAAAGGAAGGTATGAGGTTATGGCTGGCTTGTGGCCCTACTGATGGAGCAAAGCAGATGTCACCGATTAGGAATGGGATTTTATTGCCAGGATTTGTTATATATTAGTGTCTTCCATGGTCCCCAAATGGGCCATACATATGAGAGAGCTGACAAGGGTTTTTCCTCAGATTCTGTTCTAGAGGCCCAGGATAGTGCACAGGAACCTCAGTAGTCAGTGTCAGCGCCTCATTACAACAGGCCTGGGAGCTAAGGAAGGTCACCTTTGTTGGATTCAAATATCCTGTGGGGGGTGGGAGATTCTCTAGAGAGCCCTTGCACTCACACCATAGCAAAATCACAGCATTCATACCAGCCAGGCACAATGAGCCCCAGAATCCAGGGCATATTAGTCAAAAAATGATTTACCTATTCCCCTTCCCACCCATCCTCCTCCCAATCCTACTCTGGAGAGGTCTGAAGCCACACTGGTTGGAAAGAGGTGAGAAGCAGAGAAGTGGTCTGTGGGGAAGAGGAGAAGCCCACCACTCCCTGTCTTCCTTCAGTGATGGTCTGCAGTGGGGATGGAGACAAACTTCATCGGAGCTAAGGTTTCAGTTATGACCTAGGACTGGACACACTAATTACTGAACTAAGATTGTGTTGTGAGTAGATGACATAAGAAGATTTTTTATTATGAATGTAATCAAAGGAAAGTCTAGTTCCCAAATCCAGTTCAGAGAGGTGAAAAGAAATAGCCCTGAGAAGCGGTTTTGCACAAAAGCAGGAGGAGAGTAGAGAGGAGGGTTATTGAATTGCTTTCTGGAATCAGTTGAGGAGTTGTAATTATTTAATGGAACAGTTAGTGTGAAGTTGACCTTGTGTGTGCTTCTCTCTCTCTCTCTCTCTCTCTCTTTTTTTTATGTATTTTCTTTTTTTAATTTTTAAGTTTTATTTATTTTATTTTTTGGTTTTAATTATTTTTTATTGGAATTCAATTTGCCAACACATAGCATATCACCCAGTGCTCATCCCACCAAGTTCCCCCCTCAGTGCCCGTCACCCAGTCACCCCCACCCCCCACCCACCTCCTTCCACTACCCCTTGTTCGTTTCCCACAGTTAGGGGTCTCTCATGTTCTGGCTCCCTCACTGATATTCCCACTCACTTTCTCTCTTTCCCCTTTATTCCCTTTCACTATTTTTATATCCCCAAATGAATGAGACCATATAATGTTTGTCCTTCTCTGATTGACTTATTTCACTCAGCGTAATACCCTCCAGTTCCATCCATGTCAAAGCAAATGGTGGATATTTGTTGTTTCTAATGGCTGAGGAATATTCCATTGTATACATAGACCACATCTTCTTCTTTTTTTATATATATAAATTTATTTTTTATTGGTGTTCAATTTGCCAACATATAGAATAACACCCAGTGCTCATCCCATCAAGTGCTCCCCTCAATACCCGTCACCCAGTCACCCTAACCCCCCACCCACCTCCTTTCCACCACCCCTAGTTCGTTTCCTAGAGTTAGGAGTCTCTCATGTTCTGTCTCCCTTACAGATATTTCCCACTCATTCTTTTTTCTCATTTCTTCTTTATTCCCTTTCACTATTTTTTATATTCCCCAAATGAATGAGACCATATAATGTTTGTCCTTCTCTGATTGACTTATTTCACTCAGCATAATACCCTCCAATTCCCAAAGATACAGATACAGTGAAACGCCGGGACACCTGCACCCTGATGTTTATAGACCACATTTCTTTATACATTCATCTTTCAATGGACACCGAGGCTCCTTCCACAGTTTGGCTATTGTGGACATTGCTGCTATAAACATCGGGGTGCAGGTGTCCCTGCGTTTCATTGCATCTGTATCTTTGGGGTAAATCCCCAGCAGTGCAATTGCTGGGTCGTAGGGCAGATCTATTTTTAACTCTTTGAGGAACCTCCACACAGTTTTGAAGAGTGGCTGCGCCAGTTCACATTCCCACCAACAGTGCAGGAGGGTTCCCCTTTCTCCACATCCTCTCCAACATTTGTTGTTTCCTGTCTTGTTAATTTTCCCCATTCTCACTGGTGTGACGTTGGATTTCACTGTGGTTTTGACTTGTATTTCCCTGAAGGCCAGTAGTGTGGAACATTTTCTCATGTGCTTGCTGGCCATGTCTATGACTTCCTATCTGAAATTTCTGTTCATGTCTTCTGCCCATTTCATGATTAGATTGTTTGTTTCTTTGTTGTTGAGTTTAATAAGTTCTTTATAGATCTTGGATACTAGCCCTTTTTCTGATATGTCATTTGCAAATATCTTCTCCCATTCTGTAGGTTATCTTTTAGTTTTTTTGACTGTTTCTTTTGCTTTGCAGAAGCTTTTTGTCTTGATTAAGCCCAAATAATTCATTTTTGCTTTTGTTTCCCTTGCTTTCATGGATGTATCTTGGAAGAAGTTTCTGTGGCCAAGTTCAAAAAGGGTGTTGCCTGTGTTCTCCTCTAGGATTTTGATGGAATGTTGTCTCACATTTAGATCTTTCATCCATTTTGAGTTTATCTTTGCATCTGGTATAAGAGAATGGTCTAGTTTCATTCTTCTGCATGTGGCTGTCCAATTTTCCCAGCACCATGTATTGAAGAGACTGTCCTTTGCTCATGTATTGGAAGAATCAATATTGTGAAAATGTCAATGCTACCCAGGGCAATTTACACATTCAAAGCAATCCCTATCAAAGTACCATGGACTTTCTTCAGAGAGTTGGAACAAATCATCTTAAGATTTGTGTGTAATCAGAAAAGACCCCGAATAGCCAGGAGAATATTAAAAAAGAAAACCAGAGCCAGGGGCATCACAATGTCAGATTTCAGGTTGTACTACAAAGCTGTGATCATCAAGACAGTGTGGTACTGGCACAAAAACAGACACATAGATCAACGGAACAGAATAGAAAACCCAGAAATGGGCCCTGAAATCTATGGTCAACTAATATTCAACAAAGCAGGAAAGACTATCCACTGGAAAAAGGACAGTCTCTTCAATAAATGGTGCCGTTTATGTATTTTCTATGATAGCTCTGCATTTGGAGTAGAAGAGTGTTTAGGAATAGTACCATATTGACCACAAAGCCCATCATATTTATATTAGAAAGAGTATAGGAAGAGGGAAAAACAAGGAGCCAGATGAGGGACTAGATCCCAGGACCCCGGGACCATGATCTGAGCCAAAGGCAGACGCTCAACCACTGAGCCACCCAGGTGCGACTGTCTTTGACAGTACATTTAACAGAAAGTTAAAAATGGGTAAATTCAAGTGCTCCACTGGTATCTTAAATTAGAAGCCATTCTGGTTTACTTAAACTATGAGATGCATTTCTGAGGATTGTCCATAACTAAGCTGTCATTTTTTTGAGCCAATGATCCTGGGTAGAGAAATAGATGATGGAAGCTGGCCATCTGATGCTCAGTAGAGATAGTTTCACATTGTCTTCCCACCTAAATATCTCTGACATCTGGGAATATATGGGCCAGTATTGGAAGGGATAAGAAGTGCCACTCAGTCTAAAACCTTTGATTTCACATCGAAGTCAACTCAGTGATAAATTGGCATGCCGAGTCACATATTCTCAACTACCAAGTACGTTAAAGATGGCTTAATAGATATAGATTTTCTCTTACTTCCACCATTTACTATCTGTACTACTCAAGGAACGTTACCTGATAGAGCAAAACCTAAATTTTCTTATTATAAATGAGGAAGTGATATCTGTGTCACAGAGTTGTGTTTTGGTTGTGATGATGAAAGCATGTGCTTTGAGTGGGAACCTATATCTTCAATAAATTGTTAATGAAAATTACAGCTTCCATGCTATTTATCTGCAATATTTTTAAACCCTTTTAGGTGTTTATTGATAACCAGAATGGTCGTATTGTTTTGTTGTTGTTATCTGTGATTTGGTGTTTGTTTGTTTGTTTGTTGTTTGTTTGTTTGTTTTGAGAGAAAAAATAGTTGCATCTAGCCCATAGGAATTGTTGGAAGAGCCTTCTATCCCAGATAGAGCCAGGGAGGAGACATAGCTAAGGGCAGGCCACCTTTCCCAAAGTGAGTAGCTTGCCTTCAGCATTGTTAAAAATTACTTGTTGTAGAAAATTAATGTGAATATATAAAGAGAGGTTGGAATTAATTCTGACTTAATTTAATTCTTTTAAATATCTAACTCTCATTTTATTTTCAAGAATTGACTGCCTAAATAGAAAGGCCTAACATGCAGTCTTTATTCTAACAATAAAGGTAAAAGCCCTGAGTAATTTCTGAAAAATCTCATCTGTGGGTAACTTCAGTCAACAGGATGGATGGAATAGACTATCTGCAAGATACGTACACACCCCACCCCTGCAGCAGCCTTATCAGGATATGCCTCAAAGACGGCTGCAGACTTGGCCCAGGTTGCAGATGATCTCTGAGGAAGGGTCATGGAGCTGAAATTTCACTTTACAGACACCAGCGAGTGCTGCACAGCATCCACCATGAGGGAACTCTGACTTAGACTTTAGCACTTGGCTTTGGACAAACCCTCAATTCCCCATTCATATCTGAGTAATTCATTATAAAGAAAATTTGAAAATAAACTTTACTGGCTGTCCTGAAAGCTAAATAGTAGTGACAGCTGAATCATTATCTTCTACATATTTGGAAACATTACTGTATCTGTATATTCTTCATTTCTTCAAATTACTGCAATCTTAAATGGTGTTTTTATCATTGTTTACAGGGAAGTGATTATACTATAGCTATGAAAATATGTTACTTTAACAAAGTATAAAAGAAGTAACAGACGGATATCTGTTATGGAATAATTTTGCGCTTTATTTATCTGTGCTTATAGTAAAAGAAAGAAATGAAGTTTTAAAAATACATGAGTAAAAGATCCCTAAGAAGAGTGTGTTTAAATATTTATCCATTAAACATCAAATGGCCTGTTTTGGTTTACTTCTGCAAAACATTAAATTCATGGGCTTTTTCATATCTCCAGATCAAATTCTCTAGTTGAATACATTTTTTTGCTATAAGTTACCTTACTGATAACTTTATTCAATCTGTTTATTCTACAGATTAATAAACAGAGGCCAAGAGAAGATAATGCATTGCCCACAGTTCACGACTAGTAATCACAAGTGGTTAGTATGAAGCTGAAACATTTTGGCTTTTTCCCCATTTTTCTACACTAGATTGGTTGACTCTACTCTTTATTTAACTGATGCATTAATTTTATGAGTTACAGGTGATTGGCACTACAAGTAATGCCATTTTCACTCAATTCTTTATAAAATTTGCCATATCTTTCTCCTTTCAGGTCTTTCATCATAACTGTGCCTTCGCAGACTGATGACACCTGCACTCATACAATGAAACATCACACAGAGTTGATCTCATTTTCTCATAGGATTGGGGTAGGTGTATCTGTGGTTCAAGGAGAATGGAGAGAGTCTAAAATAGACAATGACAGGTTTGGGAGAATGTCTTGAAAGACTTTCTGAGGAATATTAAAAACATACCTCAAACTGGCAAAAATGATTTGGTCATGTGATTAGTCTCCACAGTGATAGGATTTTTGCCTGGCAGTGTACAGCCTAAGAAAGCTGGGAAAGTTGGCTTCCTGGCAAGAAAGCTAAGAAACTGAGATTTCATAAGGGTGAGTTTGTGGCAAACTGTGAAACTGACTATAATCATGCCCCCTCCCCAAATCCCTTAAGCAATGTTACTCCTCACCCTCTCTCTTTAAACGATGACGTCTATTCTTTTCCCTTTGATTCTAGGCCATCCTTGTAACTTACTCAGCTCAAGAGATGTAGCAGGAATGTTGATGTGCAGTCTTGAAGGAGACTGGCCTGCTTTCCTTCTTTCTTTCTTGGGAACCTGCTTATACCATGACAGCAGCCACAGGCTACCCTTATGGAAGATGAGGAACTTTGGAAACTGGCCCCAAATCAGATGATCTGTTTTAGCCAAAGCCCCCAGCAATGTGTAAAGAGAACCGCCAAGGTCAGGAAAGCTACCTATAAAACTTGGGACTGAGTGCTAATGAATGATAGGCCCCATCTGAGACCAGACCAAGCTCCTAACTTGAGTAATTGTGAATAAGTAAACAGTTATAGTTTCAACAACATAAAGGTTTGATTACTTTGTTACGCAGCAGTAGCAACTGATACAGAGTCCTTGGAGGACTCATCAAGGAAATAATTTCTTGGAAGTGAGGTAAAAATAGAGTTGATAAATTTAATGAAGATGCACCAAAGTTGTTCGAAAGATAGTAAGGTAAGGCACTGAATACAGGGGAAAGTTAAAACTAGGCTTTTAGGGAGTGGGTTACCAGGATGGATCTGAGGAGCTCAGCATAGGTAATAACAGGCCATTACTCTTGCAATCTACTGTTATATCACTCTTCAAGCCTGTGTGATCCTTAATTCAAATTTTCAGAAAAGCAAACACATGTTCCTCTAATGATCCAATCACTCTGCCAGGTTAGGAGTCCAGGGTGGTCCAACTACATTCAGCTATGGATACAGGAGAGGACAGCACCTCCTATTAGATCGCTCTGTAATTACATAAATGTTGTATAATAGAGTATGAATATGACTGCAGATGCCTGCATATATTGCACTATTGATCTAGATGAAGTAAGCATGAGAAATTCAGGAATGCCTACTTTAATCTATTAGAAAAAATGAGAATGAAGAGGGAAGAAGAGGTAGTATGACTGGTTGAAGTGTGAGAAAAGCGTGGTCTGCGAAGAACGGTGAAGAATTAAGCCGATCCTACCTGAGGGCCTTCTGAAGATTGACCATCAGTACCACTGCAAGATTTCAGCCAACGGAAAGGAGGGGAAGCTGTCCAGGCAAAGTCAGATGGGTGTTTATAGTTGAGCACAGTATTGAAGTAGTTTGGTGACCAAAGGAAGGAAAACAGTACAAAGTAGTGGCTGCATTTTACATTTTGTAAGGAATTTTGCTTAAACAATGTCCATCTATGTCAAGGTATGAAGCGATGAACTCACACTTATTTAGAAAGAGTTCTCCACCTCTTAAAGTAGGATGGATAATTGTCAGTACACATACTCCATATTCAATTGGTAATAATGCAGCAGTAGGATTTGGGAACTGTGCAAGTCAGGATGTGAAAGAGTGGGCAAAACTCACATAAGCAGCCTGCCCTTCATTTCCTTCTTCTGTGCTGCTATGGAGGGAATATCCTTGGAGAGACAAGGAGACCTAACTGCTGTTGCACCTCCTCTTCTCAAGGTAGCATCCATTACTGATCATTAAAAACATCCGTCATTGAAAAAGTCATGTAATGACATGGTATTTTTCCATCCAGTGTGTTGTTATTTTAAATTATGAAGCAATAAATGGTATTTTATATTTAAAAAATCCCACATGTTTCTGGCAAAGCCTAGTTTGAGATACTGTCTTAAGCACCTCAGAAAGGCTTTCGATACAGTCAATGAGTGATAGCAGAGATGTGAGAAGTTATCCCTATACCAGCTATTCGTGGCTACTAATGAGAAAAAATGTAAAGATGGACTTCTACCAAAAAGACAAGCATTTGTTTTAATTAGGGAAAGGTCAAAGTCAATAGTTCAGGGAGAACGAATACTCAGGAATAAATGGGAAAATTGGTCTTTGGCGCAAAGAGACCATCATATAAAATAATACTGAAATAAAGAAAAAGAAGATGCTGGGGGAAATTGTGGTTTTTAGGTATTTTATAAAGTTATTCCATTTGGTTCCTTGACTGGGAATGAGAAGCGTTCTTTATATAAGTTTTTATTCAAATATTCCGGTTTTGTATTTTCACTGCCTCCCTGCCGTCGTTTTCAGTCCTCCTGGCCAAGTTGAAATAAAAGAAGATAACAAGAGAGGATTTAGTTGCTAGAAAAATTCACCTACTCTCTTTGGAAAAAGAAAAGGGTGAGGATTATATTTCTAAGAACAAGTGGTATTCATATTTGCCCTTAGAAAAAGACAGTATTGTCCTGATAAGGAAGCTTCAGGCATATATATTTTTTGCAGTATTTGGGACCCAGATGAAGGGGAAAAGGGAATTAAATGCAAAAGAAAGGCAAAGTCCTCAAAGATGTGCAGAAGCCAAGTCGTCTGTGCATGCTCCTCTGGCATGGATATAGGTGGATGGATTTGCCAGGGCAAGGATGACAAGAAGGAGGAGCAGAATGTGAGAAACCTTCTCTCTGTTTAGTATTTCCAGGCTCAGCACTTCCTGACACAGCTGCCCCAGGGGTTCACAAGCCAACCCAGAGGACCGCTGGAAAGCCACAGGACCAAAAGGCTCTGGTTCTGCAAATTTGCAGATGAGGCACCTGTCATCTACAATTTCTCATCCCCCCCTTATGCAATGATTTGTTCATTATTGAAAGGAAATAGAGGAATAAGAGTTTATGTATTGGGTGGACACCCAATTAGAAGCAAGGATGGAAAGTAGAAACAATGACAAATAGTACTGGCAATATCTAAATTAAAAAAAAAAAAAAAACACATTTAATTTGAGCCAGCCCAGAGACCTGCCTAGGATGTACATGCACTCATATATGCACACACACACACACACACATGCACACTATTCAGTCCTCTTGACTTAATATTTGCAGGCCAAAAAAATGGTTGCTTTATAATTTTAACAAATCATCATCTTTTAGTGACATCCTTATTTAGTGTCTTCTCAAGCTTTCTTTAACTAAGGAGCTCAGCTTGTGGCACAGACATATCCCACTAGCTTGTGAGATGGAATTAGTGATAAAGACCTTGAATTTGGATTGAAAGGTTTCCTATCTTTACATTGTTGAGAAAGTCATTATTTTATTGCTCAAGAAATGGTGTCTCTCATGGGTTTGGGAAATCCTGTTAGCATGCAGAGTAACATGATAACTTTGTTGATCCATTTTATTTTTATAAAAAAATATGGAGACATTGAACTACCCAATATAATCTCTATATTGCAAATGGGGGACCCAAGAATGCGAGACCTTATGTTTCCCAAAGTCTCACTGCAGCTAGGATTTGACCCGCAAGCTTCTAATGTGCTCGATACTAATGCATATAAATCAACACGTTTCCATTAAGAACCTATTGTATTCTCGCACAGAAGCCAAAAAGGTAAAAGACAAAGATCAAAATAAAACATGGACCTTGACAACAAGAGACCATAATTTAGTGGGAGAGAAAATTGTATAAACCATATCGGAAATGTGATATGTGCCCACAGTGAGATATGTGAGAACAAATGGCATCGTCGTTTAGCCTGAGGGATCTGGAGGCAGGATGCTTAGGTGCTGGACTCTGTTCTGACACCTACCAGGTGTATGATGCTCTGAGCCTCAATTTCCTTATTTGTAAAATAAGATTAATAATCGCGACCACGCACCACACTTGTGCAGGAACCTGCTTAGAGCAGTGCCTGGCACAGAGTCCACACACGATTAAATGGTAGCTTTTCTTATTCCATGTGAAACCAGAGGCTTAATTAAAAACGCATGTTGCATAATTAGGATCTCCACAGGCTGAGGCATTAGCAAAGACTGGAGAAAAAAGATGAGCAAGTTAAAGGAATGCAACAAAATCATAGGGAAGTGGGGTTTTGTGGAAATAAGAGTAGAGGAACGCATTAAGGTCAAACCATAAAGAACTTGGAGACACATACTTTGAGAGTTATTTGGATATTTTTTGGGGGGGGGCATTTTTTTAAATTTAGAAAATAAAACTGAGTTACATCAAATCTAAATTTTCAGTTCAATATTGGCCTAGTCCCACAGCAAGTAAAAGCCAGTTCTGGAGCAGCCAGCTGTTGCTGCACACTCGACGTGAGTTATGAGACCTGAGATAGAGCTGAAGGAAGAGGCTTCGGAGGAATCATATTTCCAAGAAGGGTGAGATGCAGTGTCTGTTGGACACGATGCCCAGGAAGCAGACGGGAAAGAGGAAGAGAGCTAGATTATTACTCCAGACCAGCTGCCCTGGGAAGAGTGAAAGGCCAATTTCCACGAAGCTCTTAAGAAGACAACACGGGAGATCACGTGGTGGACAAGATGGAATAGAGAATGGGCATTGGAGGAATTTTGATAGACTATGTGGAGACATTCAGAGGACATATGTAGTCTCAGAGAAGTCGTATATTCTTTGAAATAGAGTTTTCCTGAAATAATGGCTATTCCCCTGCTTAGAAACCCTTGTGGGCTTCTGAGTGTTCTCAGGATAGAGCCCCAAACCCTGTGGGAGCATCAACAGGTGAGGCATGCTCTGTATCCTCACCTGGCCTCTTTCCACTGTCATTTTGACCATTCATATCCAGGTCATAAGCCATTCTGCTTAAAAAAAAAAATGGCAATCCTATGCTCCTCTCCTTCCAGAACTTTTCTCACGTTATTCCCACCCCCTTCTCTTAATAAGATTTCCAGGTAGATTTTGCTTAGATGATATGTTTTCAAAGAAAGCAATCAACCTTTGTACGTCCTGATTAGGTGAGTTCGCCCTGTTAAATGTTCTCTCAACACCTTAAGTAGTTTTAACTGTTTAACTACTACTTTGCATTTTCCTGCCATTTTTTGTGTTTCCACTTAGTAACCATGAGGGCATATGTATGCATATATGGTTGAAAGTATTAATAAAGGCTGGAAAAAATATTTTCTTCAATATGAATGAATGAATAAATAAATGATTCAGTATTTTAAGCACATGTCGGCGTATATTACTAGTGATTTTATTTTGTCTTCTAACCATTTTATAGGAGTAAAATGAATAGGAAGTTGATTCTGATAAAAAATAAACTTATATAGCTTGAAGTTAAACCATTTTATTACCTTACAAGCTAGTTTCCTTGGTAACTACATATCTCTGACTTTCAAATGGACCTCTATTTGAATTTTCTCCAAGATGTTAGGCTGTATTCCTCATCAGGATAGGTGTTCATTACAATCACAGCGTGTTTGGAGCCGAGTGGGGAGGACAGTGGTGTTTTTTCCGGGATAACAGCTGTGAAGATGAACAGATGCAGTTGATTAGCTGTGCGTTGTTGCTGATTCTAAGTAATTGTTATGAGTATTGAAATGTGGCTGAAATGATACGCTTGGCAATATCAATTTCTGTAGCATCTTATTCCTATTCATCACATTTGTAATTCTTGTGTTTATCTAGTTCATGAGAATTTTCCTTTTATGACTATTTAGATTTCATTAGTCATCTCTTCTGTTAAGATACCAAGCCATGGGTATGTTTGTTAGTAAATGATCATGAAGAAAAGACATGAAAGGAAATAGGCCTCTCACACTGAAAAGTCAGAGAGGATGAGGTTCAATGTATTCTTTGTATATGAAGTCTGGTGTTGAAATGGTACAGAGTTGTAGAATAAGCACGCTGAATTAACGAGGACTCCATCCTCATCACTCACTGGGGTTGGGGTTAGTTAAATGTGTTGGACTTTGCTGCAAATGAGGGCAGGTACCTATTATGTAAACCAGAGGGTTTGGATGGTTAAATTTGTTAAGTTTGTTGTTCATTACATTTGTTTGTTAAAGTTGCTTGTAAGTTAAATTGTTAAATTTGTTAAATTTATCGTGGCCTGTATTGGAAAACACTGAGAGCCCAGTATGTTCATTCCTGTCCCATCAAAACAATGCATTTCGAAGTGTGTGACTAGGTATCAGCAGAGCTGACTTTGTAGAGAAAGAGCGTTGCAATTTCAGCCTCAGTATAGGAGAGAATGAGTCTACTGCTTTTGTAATATATTGATGTGGAAAATTGATGTAGCTGATGTCAGAAATTCACTTTCAGACCCAGTAAAAAACCCAAAAGAAGAAGCTATAGGAATTTATTTTTTTTAAGATTTTTTTTTATTTATTCATGAGAGACACCAAGAGAGAGGCAGAGACACAGGCAGAGGGAGAAGCAGGCTCCATGCAGGGAGCCCGATGTGGGACTTGATCCCGGGACCCTGAGATCATGACATGAGCTGAAGGCAGATGCTCAACCCCTGAGCCACCAAGGTGCCCCTAGATATGGGAAAACATCAACTTGACTCTTTTTTACCCCCACAGAACATCTTCCTTTTTTTTTTTTAATAATTCAGTAAATTATAGAGATCTCTTAAGTCAGAGTAAAGGTAAAATGAAGGGACCTCATGACTTTAGGTTTTAGAAACTGACAATTACTAAATTAGGTGAATTTAGCACAGTTAACAAATATTTGGTTTATGGGTTCATATCTGCATTTCTATCTGTGTGTATGTGTCCCCACTATTGCTTCCTCTGATGTGTATTTTTGTTGCTGTTTCATAAAATTTTAAAAAAATATATGGCAGTATTCAATACTATCAATTATCATGATTAAAATATTAAAATATTAATGCTAATTATCTCCATGTGAAGATTAGTATAGCATTGTTTAAAAGTTCTAGGAGAGGGGCACCTGGGTGGTCAGTCTGTTCAGCATCTGCCTTTGCCTCAGGTCATGATCCCGGGGTTTTGAGATAGAGTCCCTCATCAGGTTTCCTGCTCAGTGGGGAGTCTGCTTCTCCCTCTCCCTCTGCAGCTCCCTCTGCTTGTGCTCACTCACTCTTGCTCTCTCTCAAATAAAATAAAATCTTTTAAAAAAAATTTAAAAAATAAAATTTTTAGGAAATAAATTAAATCATCTTGTTCTTTGTGCATGTACATGCGTAAAATATTTTGGAAATATATAGAATTGAGCAAAGAGCAAATTCATATTTTGTAATGTCATTATAAGGAGAACATAAGTCAGCCTGGTTGATTAAAATGAGAATGAGTTAACCAAAAAGCCCTCAAAGACCAACTTGAACCCTCAGTCTGGAGGCTTGTTCCATTTTATTTTACCCTGGGGTAATTACATTATGACACATCCTTGTGGTATTGAAATAATATATGCTGTTTAAAAGCTTTTAATATGATTCAGTGTCAAAAATTCCGAATCTTGTTCTGTGGTACCACGGACATTATTATTGCAATGTTCATATATGTGACTAGAGTACACATAGAGTATATATATATGTTTTTACCAAATTTTCCTATTGCCTTATGTACCAGTGATTTTAAACAACATAGAAAAATCTGATGAAGACATAATTCAAGTTGGAGAAAGGACTCTTTCAAAGCATGAGCCAACATGCAACAAGGCTAAAAGAAAATGTGCTTTCTAGCTGCAGAAAATTCAATTTCTACCACAGTGATCTGATTAATTCCTTTTTTTATTAATTCCTATAAATTTTAAGACCAACATTGAATATCTGCAAATAATCTCAATGTAGGTCTACGTAGATGATAGTTAAAGAGAACCTGTCAAAAAAAAAAAAGAGAGAGAACCTGTCATCAAATAGTTGTTCTCATTATATTCAGTTTAAACAACATGTTATCATCCAAATATTTATTATAAAATATTCATGTATATCATATATGATTGTAAAGCATTCTGAAGAAGTGTTCATTTATAAAATACCAGTTGAGGATTCAAGAAATAGTAGTTGTTGCTTTGCTTTGTTTACCTATAACTGTGCAAGCAAAGAAATTTTAGATCTGGTTAAAATCAGACAAACCGTGCCCAAATCCTTAGAGTAACACACATATATGGACAAAGTGAGTCAGTCAATGTTTGTGCTGCCACTCAATCCTGACGTTTAGCAGCAACTGTCTCTCTTACCCAAAATTCTGAAATTCAAAAAAAAAAAAAAAAAGAAGAAGACAATAATATAGGGTTCATGTCTGGCTCAGTTGAGAGAGCTTGTCACTCTGAAGCTCAGGGTCATGAGTTCAAGCCCCATGGTGGGCATGGAGCCGAGTTATGATTTAAAAAAAAAAAAAGAGACAATGTGAAGGTTTGTAAATAGCTTATTTGGTGGATAAACCTTATTTAAAATGAACCAAAGCTGTCTATAAGATTTATCTTACTTAGCATAAAGATTCATGCACCTCTCTGCAGAAATATTGGTGTCTGATTAGAGCCTCCTTCCACTAATCCCCTCAAGAAATGTTTATTATGTTTCTAATAATTGAAACATTATGATTTTTTAAATACACCTGGTCTCAGATGTTTTCAATAAAGTATCATAGGCATATATTTAATCTATTTTAATGACTGTTCCGGCACACGTGCAAGATTTCTCTCAGATCCTAAATTGCCTCTGAGGTCCCCATGAGAGCCATACTCTATCTGTGTGACTATGTTGGGGAGGAGAGGACACGTGCAAGATTTGTGGCTGCCCTGGTTAGGGCTGACCTTGTGTCCTATGCTCGGTGTGATGGAGAGGAAAGAGCACAGACACAGCAGCCGGATAAACAAGGGTGATGCTCACAGCTTGAGCCGTGTGCCACCTGTGGCCACCTGTGGCCTGCAGTCATTTGGTTTTATTCATGTTCAAGCCTTCCTTCCTTTATAAAATGCACCTATTAATACTTACCTTGTGAGTTTAAATAATAGAGACACAAAGGCTTTGAGACAGTAAATACTTTATTTGCTATTATCAAATGATAGGATTTTTTATCTTAATTGTTTAATGAAAAGAAAACAATTCTACTAATACAAAATTAAAATATGTTTTCTCTGGTTTTTGTGACTATCTCACAAAAAGTTTCTTGGTTCTCAGTGATTGATAAATGAAGTCTTAGAATCGTAAGTGATCACTCCAAATGTATTGTGATAGTTTTAAATCTCTCTTCTCAGCTGCATAATATGGACTTCGTCCTCAGAACTCTGGATTCTGGATATCAATTTCACATAGTAGGAACGATTGGATGTATACACATAAGGCAAGATTAGAAACAATTTTTTATCTAAAACGTGAACACTACAATCCATAAAAAATGTTAAAGCCGCAATTCTCTCTTCATTTTAAGTAAATTAAAATCACATATGTGCAGTAATAGACAAATGATGACAAAAAAAAAAAAAACTCTAGCATACATTTCTAAAATATATTTTGAACTTGACACTGGTAAATTACAACCCTGTAAAAATATGACTATTGTCAATTCAGTAACTCCATATCCACTTTGAAGATTAATGTATTCCTTTATATAATATAAATAGGAAATTTTCTATTGGTAATAATCACAACATATCAGACAGTATTAATATTAATATTAAATTATTATAATTATCTTTATAGAAATCAAACTCTAAATCTTTGGAATTTACTTTTTTTTTCTCCAAAGATGTCTTCATAATGTCATTTTAGCAAGTGCATTTAGTTATTGAAACTGAAATGAGAAAAAAAAAGTGATTATGGAAAGTGAAATTGTTTAAGTTTCAAATGTACAACAGATAATTAGTAGTTTAGCATAATTCCATTACATAAATATTGTGCTTTGTAATTCTAGAGTCAGTAAGGGATTAAATTCTCTCCCTAATAGATTCACTTGAAAAATAAAGCCTCCGGAAGTTAGTCTTAATGTCCTCCCATTTGGGGTAGTACTACTCCCCAAGAAATTGTTATATCAGCAAGAAAAGGACTCACTCCAATAGTTGTAAATATTGCCAGCAGAGCAGAGGCCTTAATGAAAGTCAAGGTTAATTGTTCAGCAGTGATGACCACTGCGGAGAGTACCACTGCCGTCCCCACTATAACTCTAGAGGAAAACATGATCATTTCATTCAAAATGAACAGTTAGATCTATAAATTATTTTACATTAAGACAGCAAGATATTTATAAAGATCTACTGATTTAGATGGATTCATTAGCCTTCCGTGCATGATTACCTAATCAGACACCTAATACTGTTCAGGTACATACTCCATGCCATGCTGCTCAATGGTTTCGATTTTCTGAATAGGATTTTTTTTTTTTTTTTTCAAAATAGCTTCTCACTGGGTAACTCAGTGTTTTCAAAAGATGTTTCACACATGAGGAAGGACATTGTGTGAAGATAGCCCCTTGAATAAAGTGCATCTTCTCTCTGCACCTGTAAGACAAGAAGGATGGCCCAGGGACTGTGAGAATGATGGGCAGGTGCCTACACAGGTAACCACACCAGGAGAATCCACTGGTATAAGGGGAAGGGCCAGAGGTCACACCCAGATTTGCTTTGCTTCCTTCTGCTCTATCAGTTTTACGACCTATGTTTGACTATTCTCTAGCACCAAGGAGGCTGAACTTCAGAACAGAATTCCCATAATCCACAATTAATGGTCTTCATAAAACTTCATATTTTTAAAGATTTTATTTATTTATTCATGAGAGAGAGAGAGAGAGAGAGAGAGACATAGGCAGAGGGAGAAGCAGGCTCCATGCAGGCAGCCCGATGTGGGACTTGATTCCGGGGACTCCAGGATCATGCCCTGAGCCAAAGGCAGACGCTCAACCCCTAAGCCACCCAGGGATCCCAAAATTCATATTTTAAATTTGGTAATTGATGATTATACTTCATGGTTAAAATGTAATGCAATTTGGATATGCAAGAATGAGTTTTAGTTATAAATTTATGAAAAAGAAAAAATATATCTAGAAAACACTCCACTTCAAAAATGTGTAGCAACTGAACATATGTGGTATTTTATCCATATGAATTATTATATTTAGATTTTCTTTAGTAGAGTCAAACCAAAGGAGAAGCGAAACATCTCAGTGTGGCTGAGGCTTCTATGAAGATCCCAAAACACAGAAGTCAAAGAGGCATTCAGTGTTTTATGGATTGGGGAGGAGGCTCCAGATTCTGACTTCCTTGAATAATGATAACTAGTATTGTGTTATTATTATTACTGTTTTCATTAGGCAGTATTTATATCTTGTGAAGATTGGTAAATCTTTCTACTTCCATCACCTGGTTTATTAATATCAAGATTTGCCTTATTTAGTTTTTGAAAAAAAAATTAATAAATCCAGAGAAGAGTGTATGCCATTCCTTCCCCACAGAGAAAAAAAAAAGTATTTTTGATTTTCATATCCTCACAATATTACTCCATGGGTCTATGTCCTATTCTTTTATCATTTTATAAAGATGGTACTATGCAGTTCATATTATTAACTGATAATTATCTTTTTAAGATTGACACACGTTGGTATAAGTGGTTTGGTTTGTTTGAACTGCTACATACAATTCAATTTTAGGAAAATGGCTCAAATTATTTACCCCTTCACTCATGAATGGGTGGTAATTTTATCTCATTTTTCTTTTTTACAAATAATCTCTGCCTGAATAGACTTCTACATGTCCCTTTATACTCACAGCCATGGTTTCCTACAGTACATGAACTAGAAGCGGGAGTGTTGGTTATGCATATCAGAAATGTGATCTACACTATATTTCCTCCATTCTCCCTATTTTAGTATTAGTCTTACTTCTAAAATATTGCCAATTACATTCCTTTTTTTTTTTTTTTTTTTTTTTTTTTAATGCTTGCTGTTAAGACTGACAAACTTTTCAGCTATTCAGTAGCCCTGTGGGTTTCCACTTCCTTGATTGGACTATTGATCTATGGCTATTTTCTTTCTAGTTGACTTTATTTATAATGATACATATTTATTCAATCTTCTGAATACAAGTCCACTGTCTTGATTTTTTATGCACACATTCAGGCTGTCTGTGGAATGCTTAACTTTTATCTGTTCATGGGCTCTTAGTGTAGTGTGGCATTAATTATTAATGTAGTCAAGCATATCAGATTTTCATTTTATTTCATTTACTTTTTGCATCATGTTTAAGAAGTTATTCTGTAACTTGCACTCATAAAATATTCTCTTATATCTTCCAAAATTTTAAAACGATTTTCTGTTCCCACTTTGTATATATATCACTTTAAAGTCTCTTGCCATCTAGCATAGCCTTTTCGATCTACATTAGGTCCCATCAGCCAGGTGAATGCCTGTGAGAGTAGGATACAAAACTGAAGTAGCAGCTATCGTCTCCCCCTGCTGCTGCTGAAGACAAAGTTTGTAGGAAGATGAGTATCTATGGCTCTGTGGTGGTCCTCAAGGGTTCAGGGTCCAATCTAATCACCAAGGTTTTAGCTGAGAATCACATGGTGAAGAGAGGAAGCAATACCAGAAGCTTTTTGAAGACCTGTGGTTTGAGAGAGACCTGAGAGGGTCAGCCTTGAAGGGTCCCCATTACACAACTCCCTTCCGAGCCCTCTGTCTACAGAGCACATTACAGGAGATGCCCTCCTTTTGCTCATCCAATTTGGGATCCTGTGGATTGCTTATTTAGGCCAAGCTTTCTTTCATGTGCCAATTCTTTCAAAATATTACTGAGATTCTATTTTTGAGTAATTTGATTATAACCAAAATAACACTCAACTTTCACTCTCTATTTTGACTCTGAACCTACCAAACCTTTTTTTTTTTTTTTTTTTTTTCTCACTGGTCTCGGTTAATGGCCCACCTTTCCTTCCCCTGATTTGTTAATGGCTAAGGCTGGGACCCCCGTGAGAGGACAGAGGACAGGTTGGGAGGGAAGGGATAATCCTTGCACTGGACTGGTTCTCCTTGTCTCAAAGGTGGGACAGCTTTGGGGAAGCCTCCAGGTTGGTCCTGTTTTCTGCTGTCTGGATTACTGACTCCTCTAATTGTGTGAGGCCTCCTCCCAGTGGACTCTCATATGATTTAGGTTTTGGGGCCACCAGAAGTGAGTTGCCCTTCTCAGCAGCCCCATAGATCTCCCTTGTATGTTGCTTAAAGCAGCAAAGGAGCACCCAACATCTGCAAACATTCTGTTTTTCTATGTCCATTTCTCTAGTACTTGAGGCTCTTGGGAGCTTGATCTGTCTTCCAAATTGTTCAAGTGATTGTTTTATTTTTTTTTTCAAGTGATTATTTTAGTAAAGATTTGCTCCAACAGGACAAAGGACAGCACTTTCTCGGGCTGAAGTATCCGTTTCCTCACCACCAACTCCCTACTCCCTTAAAAAGTAGATTATGGTTCCATTGGTACCCTTTTCTCTACAGCATGAATGTCCAGGTCCTTGGTAAGGGTGAATGTGTGAGGGTATGAAACTTTGGATGGCTGGAATAACAGATTGTGGTGGAGGCAGCCATCTGTCTCCCCCTGCCTATGCTCTCACTCTTCCTTTTGAAATAGAACACTCCCTATATGTTCACCCTACCACTCTAGCTGAATCCATGACAGCCCAGCAGGATACTAAATTTTATAACATTCATATTAGCTACTGGTAAGCATGTAAATACAGTAGGGAAAATGGAATGTGAATTGAAACACTCTGGCCCCTTTCTTTGAAGTCGATCCTATCTACCCTAAAATATGCTGAATATTATTTTGAGCTGGAGGCAGTTAAGAATCAAAAGATACAGGAAGAGTTCCCTTCCTCCTCCCCTTATCTGCCTAGAAGTAAGGCATAAATTTCCCTTTGTGAAGGTAGCATGCATTTCCCCAATCTCTTATATCAGGATGAGAACAGCAGTCCTTACCACTGAAGATGATGAGTCTGTATAAACAAACTTTACTAAAACAACTCAAAACTTCTATTAGTTTCCATATATATTTTCTAGGCACTTCCTCACAATTTATTGTTCTTTGAAGCCCAAGCCCTCTTTCCTTTGTTAAGAGAGGATAGATGCTCTCACATCTAAAAACTTTGAATTTCACTCCTTTATTGTGAATTCCTGGACATATAAAATATAAATAAATCCATATCTTTTACTCTATATTTTTATTTTTGTTTTTTGTGGGGTTTTTTTTTTTGGGGGGGAGGTTTTTTTTGGTAAACTTAGTTCACACAGCCCAATTTGTAGAGCATAAGAATGTAAAGGAAAAATCTCCTCCCCTGATATCTTAAATAGAATCTTACTCTAAAGTTTTGTTTTGTTTTGCTTCCACATTTATCTCACTTGCTTGGAGATGAATAAATGCACCTGTTATTACCTCCCTGCACCCAGAGCTAGAAGACATAGAGTAGGGATGGCCAAACACACCTGCCATTTGGGACCCTGAGTGAGTCAGGCAGTAAAACTTCTTACTCAAGACAGACAAATCAGACACAGATTTCTGACTTCTATAAGCCACTTTACTCAGTGGTCTCTTTTATACCCACTTGACATCTACTGTGATAACACAGTGTTATTTTTAGGCAGGTGCATTTAATAGAAAGTCTTAATCCTGCTTCTTGAAGCCCAAAATTTCTGTAGAAATAGCCCCAAGTTAGGAATAAGTAGTAGTTTCTTTCCCCCTCTCCCCCAATTTTGCCTCTTTTATGAGGAATCTCTATCTCAAGAGATCTGCTCAGATTTCCCACGGTGTGTGAGCCACTGTTAGTGCCCTACTGTAGATCTGAACTCTCAGGTCCCCTCTGTCTTTTACTGCTTGCATTTCCCCTCTGCCTAGGGTACATTGGAGCATTTTCTTACACGTGAGCCCAGCTATGCATTTTTATTTTCTCTTTATGTTTAATCTGTCAATGTTATGTGTTTGGAGAAGATGGGACATATCCAAGGATAAACTGATTATTTTACATTAAAATTCTTTAGATGTCAGCCTTGAAGTAATTTGAAAAGGTGTGATGGAAACAAAGTTGCAAATATCCTTATTTTATGCATTTTTTGGTGGATAAAATGGTTGAAACATCTTTATTTCAGATAATCTTCAAAAAAAGGGTGCCCTTACTTTATTTAGTATTATTTTTGTAAATTCCAGTTAGTTAACACAGTGTTATATTAGTTTCAGGTGCACAATATGGTGATTCAACACTTCCATACATTACCTGGTGCTCATCACAACAGGTGCACTCCGTCATCCCCATCACCTATTTGACCCATCTCCTCATCCACACACCCCCTCTGGTGACCATCTGTTTGTGTTTTTAAAACAGTAAATAAATTGTTAAAGTGCTGGGGGAATAGGTTAGTGTTCTATATGTGGGGCAGCTCTGGGGATCTTAGGACAATCTGGGATGTTGAAGCATTATAGGCATCATCTCCAGCTAATTGGATTGTTTTTTTCCCCTTGCATTCTTCTTACTTCCATTTTTCTATACTGAATATACATTACTTTCCTAAGAAAATTGTTTTAAGGGATGCCTGAGTGGCTCTGTGGTTGAGCATCTGCCTTCAGCTCAGGGTGTGGTTCCAGGGTCCTGGGATCCAGTCCCATGTCGGGCTCCCCGCAGGGAGCCTGCTTCTCCCTCTGCCTGTGTCTCTGCCTCTCTCTCTTTCTCTGTGTGTCTCTCATGAATAAATAAATAAAATCCTTAAAAAAGAAAGAAAAATGTTTTAAAATTTTTATATAGAAGGTATCTCTAGAAAGCTACTTTATAAGTATTTTTAATTTTTTCTCTAAGAGGATCAGAAAAAAAATCAGGCTGAGGATGATAAAGATAAAATAGTTGTCAGCTGAAGTGTCACAATTTCCCTGTATAATATTGTTATGATTTTCTCCCTCTTGAAAGAAGAAATACAAATGTCATAACAAGTTTAGATTAGATATTGATTATTTTTGAATCACCAAATCAACCCAGAGGAGAGGTTTGATTTTTCATATTAGCATAAACAATCTATCTTCCCAAGTCAGATGATCTGGGGATGCAATAATGAGTGTCTGTCCTTTCTCTGTTGCTTCTGACTGGATCTTAGGAGAAAGGAAACCAGTAAGAGATGACTTACTGCTTTGGAGGCAATGTTTCAAGCAAGGATAGATCTGAGAAAGCAGCAAAACTGGTGTACACCGAGACAAGTAATAGAGGATAGCACCTGGCCAGGATCGTTGGTTAGAACCAATCATACATGATATTATATTTGCCCTGGTTTTACAGTGTCATGAGATCTGATCCTATTTTGTTGTTGTTGTTTTCCTGAGAGAAGAAAGAAGAGGCTTTCAGCATTGACCCAAAGCCCATAAAGAATCATCACATCCTCACACATCATCAGTCATGTTCATGACAAGGAAACTGCCCAGGTAAAATGATAGTAAGTGACAGATGGTGGGATCAAATCAGCCTGGTTTATGGTAGTCAATTAAATTAGTGTTCACTTTTCTTATAGATTGCGATATAAAAAGTATTCGGTTTGGTCCAAAGATTTGTTGGTGGGAAGAATTCAAAGGAATTAAAAATATGCTGGGAATTATTCAAGCTACTACAGATGTTATTCTGCACACATACTTTATATAAGATAGTTACAGCGTTTCCATTAATCAGATGGATAATGATGAACCTCTTCCCTATGACTGGATCACAGAGGCCTGGGGGCATATTTGCTGCAAGACCTGGGAATGCGTTAGCCCCATTAGTTGGTATTTGTGGCTTTTGAAGGTCCAGCTCCTTTGAGCCTGGTACTATTTATTTTTATTTATTTATTTATTCTTTTTACTTTTTATCTCATTCCCAACCAGCCTGCTTTGAAGAAGACAATTTACTCTACAATTATAGCCTCCAAAGTTGTCTAACATGGTTGAAATTATGGTAGTAGTTTCTGTTCAACATTCACCTTTGTATAATTTGCTGCTGTAATACAAAATACATTTTCATAGCATGTTTAGGGAGAATATTTTTGAACACACAAGTAAATTGTTGCTTTATGCACAGTAGAGGATTCCATCCATATTTATAGAAAGAGAGTCAAGAAATATGTTAAAATCCTGTTTTCTAATTTTTTTTGTTGTAAATTGAACCTGTGCCAACAAGTGACTTAGAGGAAGAAAATACCTCTTTATTTCCAAGACAAGCTATTGATACTAGTTTCTCAAACGTTCTTTGGGCGAACTTAAAATGTTTAAGACCTATAAAACTTCTTTTTAATGTGAGAAATAATAATCACAGGACACCTGATATTGTATTAAACGCAGTGACATTATTGTGTCTGAGACTTAATGTACCTCCATAATTGCTTAAATTAAACATAGGGCATAATTAAGTACTGGAAGCTCCTTATTTTTTATCTTAAAAGTTAGTTAGTTTTAAGGTTACAATTTAATTATATGTAAAAGACATTTCAGTAGACCTCAGTATAAGTTTGCAACTTAGAGATTTCTCCATTTTGTAGTCTTTTATCTTCAGAGATTTTATGACTGTCACTTCCAGCAGCTGATGCTCTTCACGTATTACCCAGGCATCTGTCCCGGTTTAGATGTTGTATACTCACAGATTCTGGACACTCCCCAAGAGTGTGGTTTTCTTTTCTTTTCTTTTCTTTTCTTTTCTTTTCTTTTCTTTTCTTTTCTTTTCTTTCTTTTCTTTTTTTTTCTTTTCTTCTTTTCTTTTCTTTTCTTTTTCTTTTCTTTTTTTCTTTTCTTTTCTTTTCTTTCTTTTTTCTTTTCCTTTCTTTTCTTTTCTTTTCTTTTCTTCTTTTTTTCTTTTCTTTTCTTCTTTTCTTTCCTTTTCTTTTCTTTCTTTTCTTTCCTTTTCTTTCTTTTCTTTTCTTTTCTCTTTTCTTTCTTTTCTTTTCTTCTTTTCTTTTCTTTTCTTTTCTTTTCTTTCTTTTCTTTTTCTTTCTTTTCTTCTTAAAGATTCTTTAGAAATTTATTTATAAGAGACACAGAGAGAGGCAGACATAGGCTCTCCTGGGGAGTCTGACATGGGACTCAATCCCAGGACTCCAGGATCACGCCCTGAGCCAAAGGCAGATGCTCAACCACTGAGCCACTGAGGCATCTCAACAGTGTGGTTTTCAACTTCACTGAGATGAGGAAGCAGAAGGCAAGCTGAGGACAAACCAAAAGTTGACACCCTGCAAATTTCCCCCCCTTCCCACTCCAAGGTGGGATACCTGTGACATTCTTCCAGGAAACTTATAACTATCTTAATGTTAATGCTTAATAGAGGGGAAAACAGTCTTAGCTAGATAATAGCAAGGCCTCCAGTATCCTGATGGTTTTCTTTAGTTTATGAAACTTCTTTTGGAAACCTTCCTGTTTCCTTACCTCCTCCAACTTCTAGGTATATAATCAGCCATTCCTCACAACCTTGGGGGCAGCAGGTCTTTCTGCTAGGTCCTGTCCCAGGGTTTTAATAAAACTGCCATTTTTCACCAAAGAAGTCTCAAGAATTCTCTCTAGGGCCATTGGCTCCCAACTTCCCCAACATTCCAAAACCAAATCAACTCGGTGGTCATGGAAGGGAGTTATTTTTGACTTTTCAGTAATTACTACTTCTACTGTCTGTCATTGTGTGATTTGATCTCTTCCATGACAATGTTACCTGGTACTAGAAGACAAATCTGTGGTTTTTCCCAAATAAATATTTGCATTTGTTGTTTTAAAGACACTAAAAATAATTTGATTGATTACATTTAGAAGAAGAATCCAATTTGCTTGTTCTTTGCTATTCTTTTGTTTGTGGTGTTTACTTCGTTACTTTATAGATAATTTGCAAATCTTCTCTTAAAAAATTCAATACTTTTTAAAAAAAGAATGCAGTACTTTTTCAATATAGTATACTTTTGTGGAGAAAAAAATCCCTAATATTCCATTAAGTTACTAATGCATTAAAATTATTAAAAATGAGAGCATTCCACTTATTTATGTAGCTTTCACTTTTATCATTAACCATGAAAAATACAAAACCTCTGTCATGAGGAGGAAGGCTAGCTGAAGACAAAGCACAAACAGATAACCTCCAACCATCGCCACCCCCCTCCACCCAGTCCTACATGGGATATGACATTCTTTAATTTTTTTTTAATTATTTTTTTATGATAGTCACAGAGAGAGAGAGAGAGAGAGAGAGGCAGAGACACAGGCAGAGGGAGAAGCAGGCTCCATGCACCGGGAGCCTGATGTGGGACTCGATCCCAGGTCTCCAGGATCGCATCCTGAGCCAAAAGCAGGCACTAAACCGCTGCGCCACCCAGGGATCCCGGGATATGACATTCTTCCAGGAAGCTGCCAACTACCTTAATGTTAATGCCTTGCTAGCTCATAATTTCTAGGGCTGCAGGTCATTTTGCCCAGAGGCCCTGCCCCATCCTTTTAAAAACCCACCATTTTGCACCAAAGATGTGTCAAGAATTCCTTCTTGGCCATTGGCTCTGGATTCCAACAAACCTACCAATATTCCAAAAAATTACATCAAAATCAGCAGGCATTTTGGCCAAATTGGTAGAGACAAACTATTCAGATAATTACTTATGATCTAAAGAAATGGGATTTGGAGGATCTCTGCTGACTTCATACTAGATAGACAAGGGGTCTCAGCTAAGTCATAAAAAGAAGGGTGGTACTTTGTGATGTGGGAAACAGAAGCAGAAGAGAAATTGTTAAATTTCTTTACTACCTACAGTGCATTGACAAGTCCTTGAAACAGCAGAGTGACCTTCCCTTAGGGACTCAGCTGCCTCGATGTTAATACTTTGCTAAGGGCAAAGGCAATCTTAGCCGGACCCTCAGGATCCTGTACATCTACTTAAACATATAAAAATTCCCTTAGAAACTCCCTTTATCTCTAAGCCACCCCCCACCAAGATACTTGTTATCCCCCAAGCATATGGTCCACCAATAAACATCTGAAGTGTCTCATGACTCAGGTTTTATTAGAAGGTAATAAATGAGCTTCTCCCAAGAATAGCTAGCCCCCTCAAGGTCCTGGAAACCTTGCTTCCAAAATTCCTCAGAGATTTACGCCCTCCCTAACCTCCTCCCAAGTTGAAAGTATATAATGGTCCACTCCTTGTGACCTCAGTGCAGCTCTTTCTGCCCATGAGTCCTGTCCCATGCTTTAATAAAACCACCTCTTTGCACCAAAGATGTCTCAAGAATCCTTTCTTGGCCATTGGCTTCGATCCCTAATATCTTTTTCTACATGATTTTCAGTGAGCCTTTCCCTAGAATACAAGAAGTTAGAGGATTTCTTAACTTGGCTTAAAATTCAATATTGTCAACTGCAATACTTTTCTTTCTTTCTTTTTTTTTTTTTTTTTTTTCCATCCGCCTTCTGGTCGAAAATTCTGGTAGAAATTTTTTGACTGTGTTGTTCTCCATTGTGTCCTACCTGAATTTTTATTCGGTTTTGAATAAAAATTTTAGATTTATTTCTGAATTTTCTATTTCCTCCAAGTTGTTGTATGTTACACAGGCTCTGACCTCAGAGTCATTGGAGAGTTCTGGGGCTAAAAGTTTGGTTCCAGACCACTGTAACAATGCAAATATTGCAATAAAATGAGTCAAATTAACTTTTTTGGTTTCCAAACCAAAACTTTTTTGATTTCCAAACCAAACCAAAACATAACTATGAAAGTTATGTTTACACTGTACTGTAGTCTATTAAGTATGCAATAACGTCATGTCTAAAAAATGTACATATCTTAATTAAAAACATTGCTAAAAAATTCTAACCATCATCTGGGCTTTCAGCAAGTTATAATCACTGATTACAGATGATCATAATAAATTTTAATAGTAATGGAAAAGTTTGAAGTATTGTTGACGTGGTTTTTGAGTAACATTGGTGAGGTCTGGAGCCGACGGCCAAGAAAGAACTCTTTAGACATCTTTGGTGCAAAATGGTGGTTTTATTAAAGCGCAGGGACCCATGGGCGGAAAGAGCTGCTGCACTAGGGTTGTGAGGAATGGCTGATCAAATACTCGGGAGTTAGGGGAGGTAAGTAAAAAGGGAGGTTTCCAAAAGGACTTTCCTACACTAAAGAAGACTCTCAGGGTACTGGAGGCCTCGCTATTGTCAAACTGAGGTTGTTTTTCCCTCTAGCAAAGTACCAACTTTAAGACACTTGGGAGTTTCCTGGAGGAATGTTATACTCTGTCTATCTCAAATATTTGTCATTGGGCTGCAGGTTACAAGGACATTTAATTTTATCAACAGTTCCTTCTGCCTTTGGTTCCTGGTTCATTGTGAGAATCACCAAAACGTGACATACAGGAACGAAGTGAGCACAGGCTGTTGAAAAAATGGCACAAAAAAAAAAAAAAAAAAAAGAAAAGAAAAGAAAAGAAAGAAAAGAAAAAATGGCACCAAAAGACTTGCTCCACACAGGGTTGCCACAGCCTTCAATTTGTAAAAATGCATTATCTGTAGAATGCAAGGATGTGAAGCACAGTAAAGGACATGTACCTGTGTAAACAGGGCTTTGTCTCATCCTTCTCTAGCCTCTTAGTTCTGCTTTTATAGAAGGCTCGCCTTCTTTCCTGCTGCATATACTTGCACACTTTGTACACTTTATTCTCATTTCTCTATGAAACAGAACTAACTTCAGGATGCAATGTGGATTTCTCCTGTGTTTTAGAAATCCTCTTGTTTATTTATTTTTTAATATTTATTATTTTATTTCTCCTTTATTTAGCCTATAACAAATGTGCCTCTATTCTGGGTGCTTATCATCATCAACAACCATTGTTTTGTGTAGAACCCTGCCCTTGGCTTGCTGGTTGCTATTAGAACCCTCTTCTTAAATCCAAAGCCTGGAAATGCTTGTGTTTAAACATACACTTCAATCTCACTTGTGACATACTCCCACACGGCAAAATTTGAGTTATACTTGGTTGTGTGACATGCTCAAACATTGACACATGTGTAGGAGATATGGAAATGCACTTCAGTTACCAGCTTGCTTTCTCCAGTCTCCTTCATAGATATTTATCAAGATCCACTCTTCACTGATACTCAGCTGTCACCTTTCTGACTTTTGGTTTCTAAGTGAGGCCATCCACTAGGTTCAAAATCCTGCATTTATGCTGCAGACAGATAATTGCTTTCAGTTTGGCTGGCAGAGACCATGAGCACCAGAATCCAAGGACACCGTGAGAAACAAATGACTATCTTCTTTCAGGTGAGGAAGACTCAGATGGTAACTACTTACATCATCCCTTCATTATAATTCTTATCTTTACTCTTATGGCATGGTGTTAGCAGGCTAGATTCCTTTCAGATTCTTAGGGTAGGGTAAGTTATAGTTTTAATTTCTAGCGTTATGTTGGTTTCTGTTGTTGTTACACTCTTTTTTAAAAGATTTATTTATCTTAGAGAGAGAGTAGGGAGGGGCAGAGGGAGAGATTCTTTAAGCAGACTCCTCCCTGAGTCCAGAGCCCTATGTGGGGCTGGATCCCACAACCCATGAGATCATGACCTGAGCCAAAACCAAGAGTTGTTTTTTTTTTTTTTTTTTAATTTGACCCACTATATTTTTATTTATTTACTCCTGGTGCTCATGAACCGCCATCACCATAAACAATATTTTTCAGTTGCATTGAGTTGCAAATTTGATTCCAGAGTCAAAGAAAAAAAAAAAAACCACCTTATTTAAAACATGTATCCTGCAATGGGATGTTCTCTCATCCTCTCATATGCCTTATAAGAGTACAGTTATTTAAAAATGAGAGTTTCATGCTCGGGAATACCGTACTTCCTTTTGTGTGGCGTCAAGGGATGCCTGGGTGACTCAATGGTTGAGCGCCTGCCTTCAGCTCAGGGTGTGATCTCAGGGTCCTGGGATCGAGTCCCACATCGGGCTCCCTGCAGGGAGCCTGCTTCTCCCTCTGCCTGTGTCTCTGCCTCTCTTGCTGTGTCTCTCATGAATAAATAAATAAAAATCTTTCTTTAAAAAAAAGAAAAAAAAACAAACAAACAACAACAACAAAAAAAAAAACAAAAGTCAGACAGTTAAGCAACTGAACCACCCAGGTGCTCCATGTTGTTATTTTCTTGAACGTTTTCAAGTTGCCTTTTACTTTTTTTGGCAAAAGGTAGGGATTAATTTTAAAGGAGAATGAGGATTGGTTGGGAATGTCAGTTTTATACCGTTTCAGATCCAAAGCCAACATCACCCAATATGAATACAAAGAAATGTTGAAGCTGTGCTGCACAATAATTCAAACTCAGCTATATGTATAATTTAAGTTTAACCATAACAGAATCAAGCAAACTGGGTGTAAAAGAATGATTTTTATTGCATTAAAATATTATTCCATAACAAATTAAAACTTAAATAAAATACCTTTTAATGAATTATAATAGCAGAATACTTGGATGGTATCTTCTCACCCAAACTGAAAAAAGAAATTAGTGAAATAGGTAAACCATTCCAACAAAGTAATAACCTTCCAGAAAAACCAGCATACATATGTTTCGTATCATCTGATACAGCTGGTAAAGTAGTTATTCAGTCTTTGTCATTCACGTTCTATCTAAGACTGTCTCTATAGACCTTCTTTTTTGAATATTACCGTGTTACATTCTATGCTGACATCTAATTACCTGATAGACATAAAATGCTTTCAAGATGCATAACGTATTTTGCGGCAGAGTATTCTAAAAGCTTTCCTTGAGTTTTAATTTGCCTAAGTTAAGCATAATACAAATGCTTCCTATGCAAATAAAACAAATGAGTGAAAATAATTTGGAATGAATTTAATGACTATATTTTAAGTAATTGCTTTACAATGTACACTGTGTGTGTATATATGAATATTATGTACATACAGAATATTATATATACGCATACATACACATTTCAATAAAGATAACTCTTAGGTTAGTAATCAGCCCTGATTTTTTTAAATTATAAAGACATTAATGCTTAATATAAGTTCTGACTGGTTAGACAGTTACATAGAGATGCATATTTAAAGAGCGCCAAGCTGCTGAATAGGGACCCTTATAAGGATTTGTTGTCAACAACATCACTGTAAGACAGATTGATTTCTTATGGTGATTTTTAGCTAATGTCTTTGCCCAAAACTTAAGCAATAAGCAATTCCTGCTGGTTTCACAACCCACCCCCAACCCCACCCTCCCGAATTCTTAACACTTCGTTTCACTTTTGCTTTTATTTCCATAGTAACCAGCTAGCACAGGAATGTTCCAACAGTTCCGCTGGCTTCAAATCTCCTGTCAAATGGTTCTGCTGCTTAAGGTGCCAGCATTATAACATACTGTGACTCAGCTTTCTGTTGAGTTACATTTCTGATTGGTAGTAAATATCCTCCATCTTTTTCTTCTTTTTTTTTCCTTTAATTTCAAAAGATGCCATCTTCAAAATGTGCCAGTTAAATTCATTTGTCAGTTGATTATATTTTTTTTCAAATTTAATAACTCTTCTGTATATATTTAATGTATATCTTTTACTCAAGATAGATAAAGTTTTATTTAACCTTTGAGCACCTACCTAATATATTTTAGAAAGAATAGCTATGAGCATATTTAAGGTAGGATTCTTGAACTCTAGAAATCACAGGTAGTAGAAAAGAAAACCATGAAAATGATCATTTTATATAAAAATTTAAAATATAGGCCACGCAAATTACTGTTGATATACACAAGAAAAGGTAGTTCCTTCTACAGAGGAACCTCTGTGTAAAGGAGAATTTGTCAGAAAGAAAAGCTGGGGGAAGACACTGAAGAAGAATAGGATCACAGAAGATGGAAAAATGGAGAAAGACACAAAGTGTTTAGGGAAAATAAATTGTTTTATGTGCCTAAACCAGAGATTATTAGGAATGTTAGATTGTGAAAAATAATTTAACATATATAGTTGATCGGAAATAGAGTTTGTGTAACGAGTATCTAACGATACTATTACTTGTCTATGCTTTTTTTTTTCCCTTCATTTTGAGAGTTTGGCATAGGCCACACGTTCGGTGAGTCTCATGGTGTCTGTATTCACTTCTCCAGTCTCATAAAGGGAAGGGCGACTAAAAGACAGTCCTTCTATTCTCAGAGCTATTGGTATCCCTTGGGTGTAGATTTTCTTTGAGTTATGAATGATTTTGTGTCCTCAGTTTCCTTACCTGTAACTAAATGGATAGTTACTTAATACATTATATTTCAGTTTCCAACTAAACTCTTAGCTTCCTTCAGGCCAGCAAGCAGCCTCTACACCACTGGTCATGGGAAAATACACAAGGCTACACTTTCTAATACCTGTGCACCCTAAGTTAATGTAGCTTCAAAGGCTGTCATTCCCCTGGTGTAAGCTGCCGCATTGGACAAATCACACTCATAGTGAATATAATTTGCAGAGGTTTTGCAGTTACTTTGGGGAAATTAAATTAAAAAGTAGGTTTTCTATTACATTTTCTGACATTCAAGCTTTAAAGATCTTATCAAGAATTAAATTAGGCTAACTTTCTCCATCTTTTTTTTTTCTTTTCTTTTCTTAGGGAACATCCAGTAAAGTAGTTCTTTCATTTAGTGGATAGGATAAAAATATCTTAATTCAGGTGTTTTAAAGGGTGATAAAACTGACCCTGCATGTTATAGAGCAATCAACTTCATTAATGCCGCCGTTAAATCGCACATGAGAATTTTATCGCAGTAGTTGGAATTGATGAAAAAATTTAAAAGTACAGATGTAATATGCTAATAGTAGTTAGGTAATTTCCCAAAGATCCCAAAGCTAAGCGATTTTTCCTACTGAAAATTGATCTTGTCTTCACTCATATTTCAGTGTTCTTGTACAAATTGAGACAACAGGAAAAATGTACTTTGTGTAACTGCTATAGATAGAGCTCCATTTTGTTGGGGTTGCTTCCCGAGTTATAATCTATATTCTTCACTTGGCCTCAGAATGAGATATTAAGACTTCAGATTCAGTGATATGACTTGTGAGAGATTCAGGAAGTTCTGCTTGACTTTATGTATGCGTACCTAATTTGCTTAAACAAATATCTTCATAGGGACACTTGGGGGGCTCAGTGTTTGAGCATCTGCCTTCGGCTCAGGGCGTGATCCTGGGGTCCCGGGATCGAGTCTTGCATCAGGCTCCCTGCAGGGAGCCTGCTTCTCTCTCTGCCTGTGTCTCTGCCTCTCTCTCTGTGTGTATCTCTCATGAATAAATAACTAAAATCTTAAAAAAAAAAAAAACAAGTATCTTCATACATATAGACATACATAATACATATTTGCTTTTGAATGAATGTCTCTGAGCATATACAGCTAGTATTTATAATTACAATGTGTCCACCACTGTTTTAATCACTTTGCATATGTTTATGCCTTTTATCCTCAAAGGAAAGGAGCCTTTCTGAGCATAAATCCCCACATATATAAGCAATATGTGAATTGGAGTCAAAATGAACACAGGCCACAGAGTCCTGACTCTGGAATACAGGTAAACCACCTGGAGAGCTCCCCAAGTTCCAGACCCTACACCCCTCTGTCTGCAGGGTCATAATCCCTTGTGGGGAGGCTTCAAGCAATACCATATTTAACAGTTTCTCAGGTGATGCTTGTGCTCACCAAAATTTATGAACCACTGTCTTATACAGGCACTGTCTTGCTTGCTTTATATTATTTTTTAAATACGGATTCTAAAAATGGTAGTTTTGTGTCATTTTCTGTTCTTTAAAATGTCACATTCTGTGGCTCCAATTCAATCCCTTCTGACAGTTCACAGCAGTCCTCAGATTCATTCTGCACGCAGCGATCACATTGCAAAGATTTACTACTCAACACTTTAGAAAGCTCTTATTATTGCTAATATGCTCCCACCACTGAGTAACATTCTCTGTTGACCTTGATAGACTTTTTAATTGCAGGTTCTCATAAGGACCTCCATGCCCCTGTACATACCACCATCCTGCATCGTGTAATACATTCTAAGGAAGGACACATTTCTTTTTTTTTTTTTTTTACCATGTAGGCACAAAGCCGATTCCCATGGGCCCCAGTCCCAGAGGAGACCCTTGCCTCAGTCAGGGGGTCACATGGTCAGGTACTTACTGGTACTGCTTTTCTCATGGTCACCCTGACAACTCTGTGCCTTGTCTGTGGGTCTGTAATCACTCTCCTTTGCCTTAATTATGGCCCTCATAGAAATGGGTTCACTTTTCTCTTTTCTTTTTTTTTTTTTTTTTTTTTTTTTTTTGTCTAAAGAGACACTGAGGTTTACTTACCTGGGGTAAAATTCAGGTTTTTTTTTTTTTTTTTTCCTGTCAGGCTAGATCACAGGGGGAGAAAAAAAATAGCCTTTTGTTACATACAGTACCCAATTCCCTTCTCTCAGCTGATCCGTGTGCATAGCTGAGTTCTGACAACCTGAATGAAAACCTGTGATCTAAGTGATGCTCCGTCTGGCACATCGGAAGGATCCCCAAGCTTTCTCTTCTCAGCATGACGCAGGAATGGTTTATCTGCCTTTTCAGATTTCAGAGAGAAAGAACAGCTTCCAGGCAGATTCAACCCATAGGAAAAGCAAACGGACATTTTCTTTATGATCTTTTTAATTTTTAGATTTACAGACATCATCAATGCAGTATCCTTAGAACTAATTTTTAACTGTGAGAGGCATTAAAAAAAAAGTCTCCATTACCTTTTTAATGTTAGGTATAGATTTTTAGAGGCAGAGATGACAAAATATCAAGAACTGGATCCCAGTTCCAAATTTCCTTTCCCCCAAGGCCATCGTGTCAGATGTAGCTAAGTGCACATGCTTCTATTAGCCGTGATGCATGAATCTAGAAAAGCTATCTCAAGGTCATTAAAGGGCATAGTCACCCATAAATGGGAGCTGTATATATCATGTTATCGGAGGCATCTCTAAGTGGACAGTGAGTTTATTTTATAGCATATCACAGAATGGTAGAACTGGAGGGACATTTAAGATAATCTGTTCTAACACCTTTATTTCAAAGATGAGGAAATGAGAGCCCAGAGAAATTATATTACTTGCCCAAGGTTATAGAACTATTAATTACCACTTTCCACAAATGTGATAAATCTGGATATTTGAACTAGCATTAATTTTACCACAGAGAGAATGTATGCAAAAGCAGCTTATAATCCATAAAGTAGACCATTCAAGGGATGTGTAAAAGTAAAACATCATTGCTAGAGAAGCTTGGAGATATTTTCAAACTTGTCATTTAATAGTAAAATATACTTCTTTTGCTTTTAGAAATATGAATGTAAAAGAAATTGATTTATACATTGGTAAGGATGCTCAAGACATAAGAGTTTTCTACAAAAGTGTTAAACAGTAGATTGCTTCGATTTTATTCTATTGGGTGTTTTGTTTTGTTTTGTTTTTTTCAACAAGGAGGTTAACAGGGGGCATCTGATAGCTGGTGACGGTAGTTTCTGAGAAGTGGTTCTGTTCTCAGCAGGCAATGGCAAGCTGACCTTAGAACCTTAGGGTAAGATTCCCAACACCAGTTCTCAGAAGACGGTGAGACATGGTGAGAAGGAAACAATTTATTGGAATTTAAGGCCATTTCCAGCAATCTTTTCTTCATGAGATAAAAACATGCCTATAGCATTATCATCTACTTCTTCCATTTCTTGTTTTTTTTTTTTTAATTTTTTTTTTTATTTATTTATGATAGTCACAGAGAGAGAAAGAGGGAGAGGCAGAGACATAGGCAGAGGGAGAAGCAGGCTCCATGCACCGAGAGCCCGATGTGGGATTCGATCCCGGGTCTCCAGGATCGCGCCCTGGGCCAAAGGCAGGCGCCAAACCGCTGCGCCACCCAGGGATCCCCTACTTCTTCCATTTCTTAAACATACTTCCCACATTAAGTTATTTAATTGTAAGATTGGACTCTGGAAACAGACTACTACAATTTGAATCCAGAATCCATCATAATAAGCAGTATAAATCTTAACAAATTACATATTCTATTTGATTCTCAGTTTCCTCATGTAAGAATTAATTGAATGATGCATGTGAAGCGCTCAGGCCAGTGCCTGACCCACAATGTGGCACAATGTTTCCACCAACAGCATCTCGTAATCCTTAGCGTTGGCAGTAGTAGTAGAGTTAGGAGCATAGTAGCATAAGATTCTCAAGAAAACAAGAAGTTGCTCAGAGAAGAAATATTTTAAACTGACTCATTTTGGATAGTGATGTTTTGACTACGTCCTCACTGATTTTCTCCCTTTCAGGTCTCTCCACTTCTGATAAGGGTTTTGACATCTCTATCTGGTAGTGGGTTCATCTGTTTATTCTTCAATGCAGTCAGCTATGCTTCATGTGGTTTAATGCTCTATTGCTAGGCTCACACATATTAAGAATTGTTATGTCTTAGTGGAGAATTGACCCCTGTAACATTACATAATGCACTTCGTTATACCTAATAACTTCCCTTGCTTTGCTCTGCTGTCTCTGACATTAGTATAGTTACAACTCCTTTCTTTTAATGAGCATTAGCCTGGTATATTTTTCTTCATCCATTTAATCTATGTGTGTTTCTTACAATCCCTTTTACAATAGCATCAAAAATAATAAAATACTTATGAATATGTTTAGTCAAGTAGATGAATCATCTGTACTCATACACACACACACAAACCATTGTAAAATATCAATGAAGGAAATTGAAAATGGCACAATAAATGGAAAGATATTCAGTGTTCATGGACCAAAGAATTAACATTGCCACAGGGACCATACTCTCCAAAGCAATCTATAGATATAACGTGCCCCTCATCAAAATTTCAATGTCACATTTCACAAAAAGACAGAAACAGAAAAGCCAAAAAAACAAAACAAAACAAACTAAAATCTTTGTGGAAACACAAAAGGTCCTGAATAGCTAAATCAAAGTTGAGAAAGAACAAAGCTAGAGGCCTCATCACATGTGCTCTTTTGAACTATGTTACAAAGCTATAGTAATTAAAATAGCACAGTCTCAGGGCACCTGGGGGGCTCAGTTTAGTATCTGACTCTGGGTCAGGTCATGATTTCAGGGTCCTCAGACTGAGTACTGTGTCGGGCTCCATGCTTGGCGGGAGTCTGCTTCTCACTATCTCTCCCTGTGCTGCTGGTTCTCTCTCTCTCTCTCTCTCTCAAATAAATAAATAAAATCTTAAAAAAAAAAGGAGAAAGTAAGAGTACAGTCTTGGCAAAATAGACACGTGTATCAATGGAGCAGAATACAGTTCCCCAAAATAGACCCATGTACGTACTGTCAATTTTTAACATGGTGCCAAAATTATACTAATGAAAAAAATATTTCCAATAAGTGGTATTGGTAAAAGTAGATATCCACATGCAAAAGAATGAAAATGGGCTTTTATCTGACACTATAGGTGAAAATCAACTCAAAATGGATTAAGAAATTAAATGTAAGATCTAAAACCATGAAACTCCTAGAAGAAAATATAGGACTTAAGCTTTTTGCTCTTTGACATTGGTCTTGGAAATGTTTTATTTCATTTTGTTTTTGGATTTGACATAAATAGAAAAGGTAAGAAAACCAAATTAAAGAAGTGGGACTCCACCAAACTAAGCATTTCCTGACAGCAAAAGGAAAAAATGAAAAGGCAGCCTATAGAACTGGAGAAAATATTCGCAAAACATATATCATATAAGGGGTAGTATCTATTATATACACACACATATATCATATAACAATAGTAATATATATATATATATATATGTAATAGTATAAGTAATAGTAATAGTAATATATCAATAGTAAGAAACAAATAATTCCTGTCTGTCTCTCCAATCTTGGGGCCAGTATTTTGCCTTCTGTCCTCACCTCTCTTATGGATTCAAGAAGAGTCATTGATTTTTCAGTCTTTTCAAGTTTTTCACTTGTATTTAGGGCACCGTGGTAGCTCCAAAGCTTCTTACATGTGGAACTGGAAGCCCACGTTTGAGGTGTTCTAGACTATTTTATTCCACGCACATTCTATCATTTTAGCAATCTTCCCTAATTTGAATTCTCATCTCTTCCCTTCATTCACATTAATAATGTCTGTGATTTCCCAGGACCATTTATAATAGAGTATTTGGTGACATTGATAAATCAGGTAGTGCAGAAAGAAAATATGTGTGGAAGTAGACAGTGACAGTTGATAGAGTTCCATTTTGAGCATGTTGCAGCTGAGAAACTCGTTGGAAATCTGCATGGCATTTGCAATTCACATAAATTCCATAATTTGGAATTTGTATCTATTGTTCAGGCAAGAAATGAAGATTAGACAGCTTTGTATCAAAGCATCATTATTGGAGTAATATTTTAATTTGTGTAAATAAAGAAAATCACAACAAAAGAGACACAGAATATGAAGAAGCACCAAAGCAAAATAGTAGGATTAAATTGGTCTAAAAGGTAAAGGGAGAAAGAGTAGTAAAACATCATTTAAGGGAGTATGACATCGGTAAGAGTAACACCTGGAAAATGTTTCCTTTTCAAAGAAACTGAAAACTCTCTTCTGGATTACGCCTTTTGGGAGTTACAGATGAAACTTTAAAAAGATTTTCAGTAGAGGATTTGGTAGAATTAAGACTGTAAGGTGTTATAGATGGGTAAGAAATGGTGGCAGAGGTCGTAAGTACTTAAACACTTGAGGAGGAAAAGCATCATGAGAGGTTGTAATGTGAATTTTAATAAGAAACAAAAAGTCCACATTTATAATTTATATATTTCCCTGAATTTTTAGAATTTATTTTTATACTACCTCCCCATTTTCAATGATAAATTCATTGAATGTTGAGTGTTTTCATATTGCGTTGAGCATAACAGAAAACCTAGAGTTGTGAACAGTCAAAAAAAATTTTTTTAAGTGTTAGGATCATCAAGGATTGGGAATAATTGGCAAATGTAGCAATAACTGCAAACACTGTAGCCAGTCCAGGTCTTGTAGACACATAATTCTTTCTAAATATTTTATTATTTATTTATTTATTTATTTATTTATTTATTTATTTATGAGAGTGGAGGTACAGGCAAAGGAATAAGGAGAGAGAGTCTTAAGCAGACTTCCATACTGAGAGCAGAGTCTGATGCTATTCATGACCCTGAGATCACGACCTGAGCTGAAATCAAGAATGAAACACTTAACTGACTGGGCCACCCGGACACCCCATTTCATAACTCTTTATAATTGTTATAATTGAATCAGTATGCTGCATGTTTCGTTTTTTTCAGAATTCACCATAATTATCCCATTCTTCCATTTCCAGAAGCATTTATTGAGTAGGAGTATCTTCTAAGCATTCTTGAACTTTTGGTCCTCATAAGTGGATGGCTAGCAAACAAATTATCCCAATCAAATAACTTAAAATCTTGAAAAGAAATTCAAAATAATATGTGATATTGTATTGGATAGCTAACAAATCATTGAGACCTAACTGAGGGAGAATTAAGAACCCAGCTTTCAATGGTACTTTTTTTGGCTGCGGGATTTTACTTATTCCAGAGTGAATGGCTGCATAGACAAGTGGTTGAATAAAACTTTTGACAACTTCTGAAGGCCTAGGAGAAAAAAGACTGGAGGGCACCTGCATGGCTCAGTAGTTTACCATCTGGCTTCAGCTCAGGGCATGATCCCGGGGTCCTGGGATCAAGTCCCACATCGGGCTCCCTGCATGGAGCCTGCTTCTCCCTCTGCCTGTGTCTCTGCCTCTCTCTCTGTCTCTCATGAATAAATAAATAAAATCCTGAAAAGAAAAGAAACGGAAAAAAAAAAAAAGAAAATGAAAAAAAAATGATACTGGAATCTAGAACCTACCCAAGTGTGAGAACCACAAAGCATTTTAAAACACTTCACTTTGGATGAAGTGAAAAACTGCTGACTCAGTGTCTACATCTGGGGGAAGCAGGCCCCAGAGATTGTATCTCAGTTTAAGTAATCTCATTTTCTAAAATTGAACTGAGGTGAGTCTGAATTATTGGCTAGTTGAGAGTCCGACTGATGGAAGGGAAAAAATAGTATTTAGAGGGCCTAAAAATTATTCTAGATTTCAAATTATTTTTACAAATAGTTTTAGAAAAGCGATGTCTATTTAACAATGGGGCATACCTAAAGTAGATGAGGAGACATGACAACAATAAACAAAACAGCAACTAGAAGGCAAATAAAATGTAACAAAGATCATGCCCCCACGGGATTTAGGAAATTATTAGATAAAAACTGTAAAATATGTTTGCTCAAAGAACTAATCACAAGCTTGAAGATTTTTGCAGAAGGTAAAGATCTACAAAACTATATAAAAATAATAGAACTAAAAATAAAATAACTAAAATTAACAAATAATGAACATATTTCACAGCAACATATATACAGCCAAAACAACAATTAGTAAATTGGAAAATGTCAGAAAAAATTGTCCATAATATAGCTTAGTGATAGACAGAGTGAAGTGAAAGAGTAACAAACATCACAAATACTGCAACAATTTTATGTGTATTTCACTGTAATCCTTAACAAAAGGCGAGAGACTAAGAGAAGAAAACTTTAAAGATATAAGAGCTGATAACTTTCAATTAAAGAATAGTATAAAGTCAAATATTTAAGAAACAGTATGAACAGATAAATAGAAAATATAAATACATCTTTAGATAATACTACATTAACTGTGGAAAAATAAAGTGGAGGAATAAATCAACATAAGCATCCAGAAAGAGAGAGAGAGGAAGAAAAAGATTACCTCCCAATGTAAGATAAACTAATAGATGACTTTTCACAGACAGAAATTGAAGGAAAATGAGCAATATCTATAATACATGGGAAAATTGCCTATCTAGCATTTCATTCCAAGTGAAGAGATCCTTTGAGAATAAACTGAAATACTGGCATTTCAGGCTAACAAAAACAGAGAATTCAGCAATACCTGAACCATAGTAAAAGAATTACAATTTTTTTTTCAGAATAAAGTAAAATGACCAAGGAGAGAAGTCCAGAGTTTTGGTAAGGAATAATATTTTTGAAAATGACAAGATTTAATATGTAGGTCAGTGTACGTGAGAACTGGACAAAAGAAAATGAATTTCTAGTGGGGCATATATGAAGAGAGAGTTCTCTTTCTTACTCTTTGCCTGCCCCATTACAGATTAGGAAGATCTATTTACAAAGGACATGTTTATAAAATATATAAAGAGCATTTATGCTTAATAAGAAGATAAATAATATAATGAAAGAGTGGGTAAAAGAGTCAAAGAGACATGCACCAAAGTCACAAAAACTACTAATATACACATGAGAATACACTCAAAATCATTTGTCATTAAGAAAAGCAAATTAAAAATTATAAGACAATTATATATCCACTGGAAAAGTCAATATTAAAAAAAAAAACAAATCCTACCAAGTATGACAAAGATATGAAAACTATGTTCACACAAGGACTCATGCACAAATGACCATAACTGCTATGCTTGTGTAACAGCTAAAACCTTGAAAAACAAACAGGTAGTTTTTACTTAGTAGTAAAAAGTATTGAGTTATTAATACACATAACAACATTGATCAATTTAAAAATAATTATGCTATGCAAAATAAGCCATAAAATTCATACATGTGTTATGATTCCATATACTAAATCTTAAATGTTAATGATCTCTACACATAGAAACTCTTGGAATAATGGATATCTTCATTATCTTGATTTTTATGATAGTTTTATGAGTAACTGCAGGTGTGGTGGAAACAGTCAGAGAGGTTGAAATAGAAATAAGCCTGAAGATATGACAAATTGATGTAATCCCATCTAAAACCTTAACAAATAAGAAGTTGCCTCTTATGGATGAGCAAAGAAAGTGGTCTCTTCAAATGGAATCTACTCCTGGTGAAGATGCTGTGAAGATTGTCAAAATGACAGCAAAGGATTTAGAATAAGGCATAAACTGAGTTAATGAAGCAACTGCAGGGTTTGAGAGGATTGACTCCAATTTCCAAAGTAGTTCTATTGTGGGTAAAATGTTTTGAAACAATATCACATGCTACAGAGTAAAATAGTGTGGTAAACTCTATTATTGTCTTATTTAAAGATCTTGCCAGCACCACCCCAACCTTCAGCAACCAGCACCCTAATAAGTCAGCAGGCATCAACATTTAGGCAAGAATTTCCACCAGCAAAGATTACAATTTGCTGAAAGCTCAGATTATAGATAGCAATTCTTAGCAATAAAATAATTTTTAATTAAGGTAGGCACAGTTTTTAGACACAATACACTACAAGTATAGTATAAATGTAACTTTTATATGCATTGGACAACCAAAAAATTTCATTTAACTCACTTTATTATATTTCCAATATTATGGTGGTCTGGAAGCATTCTTCAATAACTCTGTGCATGCCTCTGCATGCACACCAGATTTACAACCTGTTGAAAATTTTAATATAAAACTTTCAAAAATGAATGGAACAACTAGACAGAAAGTGAATACAGATATACAGGACTTGAACAAGTTACTAACCAGCTTTAATTGTCACATATAGAACAATCTATCTAATAGTTACAGAATGAGCATTCTTTAAAGAGCATCTGAGAGAATATCCAGAATAGATAATGATAGTCTTTAAGTAAGTTCTAATAGTTTAAAACAATGAAGCATATAAAAGATATTTCTCCATCATAATCAAATTGAAATATAAATCACCAAAGGAAAGATGTCTATTCACTAATATTGGGCAATCAAACAGCACATTTTAAATGAAAAATGAGTAAAAGGATCAAAAAAGAAATTAAATATTTGGAATAAATAAAAATAGAATTACAAATATGGTGTGCAGCTAAAACAGTCCTTAGAAGAGAAATCTGCAGCTTTAAAAACCAATATCAGTAAATAAATAAGGTAAAAAATAAATATCCTATCTTTCCATTTCAAGAAACTAGAAAAAGAAGAGCTATTAAACTTAAATTAAGTAGTGGAAAAGAAATAAAAATTAGAGAAGAAATCAGAGAAATAGAAAATATAAAAATGAAAAAAATCAATAAAACCAAATATCAGTTGTTAAAAACATAAACATAATTGGCAAATCATTGGCTACACTGACCAAGAGAAAGAGAGATGGAACAAATTTCAAGAAATCTGGAATTAAAAACAGAATATTACTACTAACACTACAAAAACTAAAAGAATTATAAATTAACATCTTGAATAATCTCATGCCAACTAACACTTAGATAAAATGGATAAATTACAATGAAAACAAAAATTAATTAATTGATTCACAAACAAATAAAGGATATTAAAGCTGGTGCAGCCATTCTGGAAAACCGTATGGAGGTTCTTCAAAAAATTGAATATAGAGCTACCCTAAGATCCAGCAATTGTACTACTGTGTATTTACCCCAAAGATACAAATATAGTGATCCAAAGGGGTACCTGAATCCCAAAGTTCATAGCAGCAATATCCACAAAAGCCAAACTATGGAAAGAGCCCAGATGCCCATTGACAGATGAATGGATAAAGAAGATGTGGTATAAACATACAATGGAATATTACTCAGCCATCAAAAAGAAATCTTTTCATTTGCAATGATATGGATGGAACTAGAGGATATTATGCTAAGTAAAATCAATCAGAGGAAGACAATTATCATATGATCTCACTCATATATGGAATGTAAGAAACAAAACAGAGGATCATAGGGGAAGAGAGGAAAAAATAAAACAAGATTAAATCAGAGAGGGAGATAAACCATAAAAGATTCTTTTTTTTTTTAAGATTTTATTTATTTATGATAGTCACAGAGAGAGAGAGAGAGAGGCAGAGACACAGGCAGAGGGAGAAGCAGGCTCCATGCACCGGGAGCCTGACGTGGGATTCGATCCCGCGTCTCCAGGATCGCGCCCTGGGCCAAAGGCAGGCGCCAAACCGCTGCGCCACCCAGGGATCCCACCATAAAAGATTCTTAATCATAGGAAACAAACTGAGGGTTGCTGGAGAGGAGGGTTGTGGCGGAACAGGGTTACTGAGTGATGGACATTAAGAAAGGCGTGTGATGTAATGAGCACTGGGTGTTCATATATGTTTGATGAATCACTGACCTCGACCTCTTGAAACCAGTAATACATTATATGTCAATTAATTGAATTTAAATAAAAATTTTAAAAAGAAGCCTTAGAAAAAAGAAAAGAAAAGAAAACTACAGACCATTAATCCTAATGAAAATCTATACAAAATCCTCAACAAAATGTTAGGAAATAAATTCCAACCTCTTTTATAAAGGTACTATAAGTCATTAATAAAAGTGATCTATCTCAGGAATGCAGGATTGACCTCACACCTTAAAATCACTTAATGAAAAACACAATAGTAATAAATGAAGGACAAATACTTGATCATCCTGATAGATATAGTAGGAGCATTGACTAAATGAAGCATCCATTCATTAAAAAAAGAGGGGATGGAACTCTTAGCAAACTAGCAGTGGGATGGAAATTCTCAACCTCCTTAAAAGCAACTACAAATACCAGAATATACATTGAAATGTTGACATGCTTTCAACGACCTCTCTCTAAGTTAAGGAACATGTCAAATATGTCCATTGTCATCAAAATCTAAAACAAAATAAAACAAAGCAAAAATAAAAGATATCTAGATGGGACAGGAAGTAGTAAAATTGATTTATTCACAAATGACATAATTCTCGGGATCCCTGGGTGGCACAGCGGTTTGGCGCCTGCCTTTGGCCCAGGGCGCGATCCTGGAGACCCGGGATCGAATCCCACGTCGGGCTCCCGGTGCATGGAGCCTGCTTCTCCTTCTGCCTGTGTCTCTGCCTCTCTCTCTCTCTCACTGTGTGCCTATCATAAATAAATAAATATTTTTTAAAAATGACATAATTCTGAATCCTAAATGTATGAAAACATTGGGAACTCACAACACTCATGCATGCACAACTGCTAGAGCTCATAAATGAGTTTAGCAAAGTCTCAGAAACAATAATACCATAGAAATATCAGTTGTACTCTATATACTAGCAATAAACAAAACAATATTAAGAAAAATCCATTAAAAGAACAACAAAAGTACAGAAAATGTAGGAATACAGTTGTCAAAATAAATACAGGACTTGTACTGTGAAGAAGACACACAGAGGAATTAAAGATCTAAATAAATGGAGAGATATTACATGTGTATTATTGGATTACTCAATATTTGTTCTCTAAAATTAACAATAGATGAATGTAATCACACACACACACACACACACACACACACACACAAATCCCAACAGGCTTTTTTTGGTAGAAATCAACGAACATCCTAAAATGTATTTGAAAATGTAATTGTCCCAGAATAGCCAAAATTTTTGAAAACAAAGAATAAGTTGAAACTTTAGATGATCCAATTCAAAATTGACTCTAAAGACAATCTAATTCAATCAGTGTGGTACTGATGCAAGGATAGTCATAGAGATCAATGAGATACAATGAAGTCCAGAAACAAATCTGCCTGTGGTAACATGAATTTAACAAATGTATGAAGAAAATCCAGTGGGTAAGAAAATCCAGTGGGTAAGCATTTGCACAAATGGTATTGAGACAATTGAAAATTTACATGAAAGAAAACAAAAAAGAAAGAAAAAAAAGAAAGAAAGAAAGAAGAAGAAAGAAAGAAAGAAAGAGAGAGAGAGAGAGAGAGAGAGAGAAGAAAGAAAGAAAGAAAGAAAGAAAGAAAGAAAGAAAGAAAGAAAGAAAGAAAGGAAGAAAGAAGTTGACCTCACCTCTTACCATGCACAAAGATCAACTCAAATGGAACAGATCTAAATGTAAAAACTAAAATTTGAAAACTTGAGAAAAAAAAACACAGAAAATGTTGCTGATCTTGAGACACAAAGATTTCTTCAATATAATGACAAAGGTACAGCCAGTAAAATAATAAATTGATAACTTTGACTTCATTAAAAGAAACTTCTATGCTCCAAACATAACATTTGTAGGATTAATTAAAAGAAGAAATTGTAAGAAAATGTTTGCATATTATATACAGTATTACCTAAAAGATCATGAACACATAAGAAACTCTTACAACTCAATCACAAGACATGTGAATTTATTATGGTAAAATATTTGAATAGATATATTAATGACTAGAGAACATAAAAAATATACTCTACATCATTTGTTATTAGAAAAATGCAACTTAAAACCACAATAAGATCCCATTGCACACACGCATACACACCTACACACACGCACACACACACACAGATACACACTATACTGGATAAATTTTAAAATATAGACAATAACGAGTATTGGTGAGGATGTAGAAAGAATGGAAACCTTATAGATTTCTGGTACAAATGTAAAATGATATAGATACTTGAGCAAACAGTTTAGAAGTTTCTTTTAAACTTAAATATAAACTTACCATATTATTTATCCATCCTAGTCTAGGAATCTTTCAAAGGGAAATAACAACCTATATCTACAAAAAACTTAGTACATGAATCAAATGTTTATAGCAGCATTATTCAAAATATCCCCCAACTGGAAGTAATTAAAATGTCCATCAAGTGATGAACTGGTAAGCAAAACTGGTCTATTTATAAAATGGAATATTCTTCATCAGTAAAAAGGAAGGAAGTACTGATACACAGTACAAAATGGATTAATCTCAGAAGCATTATGGGAAGTGAAAGAAATCTGATTCCAGAGACTATATATTGAGATTATTATGCCATTTATATAAAATATGGGGGAAAATGATTAATTTATGGACTAGAATGAATAGTAAGCCTATGGCTTGAGTGGGTGTGGAGATTAACAAAATGAGCACAAGAAACATAGTGGGTGATGGAAATGTTCCAAACATGGATTTAGTGATAGTTACACAACTCTATAAATTCACTAAAATGTCATTGAATGCTACATTTATAATGGGTGGATTTTATGGTATATGATTATATATCAATAAAGCTTTTTTTAAAAATGTAAAAAGAAAGGACAATTTTGAAATGTCAAAGGAATATATAGACTAGGAAAGAAAGAATTGCCACATATACTCGATATATTTTATTCTATATACAAAGAGGAGAAAATCCATATGAAGAAAATAGGATATGAAAGTGTACAAGAGACTTAGACACTTTACCAAAAATATGATATCTAATTTTCAATAGCTAAATAAACATATCCTCTTTCTCATTACTCATCAGAGAAATGAGAATTAAAACCACATTAATACCATTACATTTATATCAAAATGGCTAAATTTTTGAAGTCTAAACAAACATTGCTGCTTTTGATGGTATTGAGCCTTTAGAACTTTCATGCAATTGCATGGTGGGGGTGTGAATTGGTATATGCACTGTGCAGATAGTTTGACATTCCTCCAAAACGTGGTTCATGCGTGAGAGATGTGTGCCAAGAGATAAGCACAAGGATTAGCAGAGCAGCAGCAGCAGTAAAAAATTATATACAAATCAGATTTGCATCATTATAATGGATAAATAAGTCATTGTGTGTGTGTGTGTATATATATATATAAAACTTATTTCCAGGAATAAACACAAATAATTCACAAGCATACACAACAATGAAATCAAATTATCAAAACAATCTTGAGCAAAAGAAGATGCGTATAAAATACATATTGTATGATTCTATATTGAAAGTTTAAAGATTTAGAAATGTACACTTTAGGGATCAAGATTACCTGTTAATGGTTTAAAATTATAAAGACATACCAGTGGGTGATTAATAAAACTCAAAATATTTGCAGGGTAGCAAGGGCATGGATTGTCAAAGTATGATGGGGCTTCAGACAGGTGACAGTGTTTTAATCTTGCAATGGGTGGTTATGTTGGTGTTAGCTTTGTGTGAAATCATTCAGCTATACATTGATTTTTGTGCTTTTTTGTGCCCTTTGTCTTTATATATGGGATTTCAAAACGTAAAAAAAGAAAGAATAAAACAATAATTTGGGATAATGTAATACTTACGTTGAAGTAGATCTCTTTTGCAAAAAAATAACTTATTATTTTTTTAAATATTTTATTTATTCATGAGAGCCACAGAGAAGGAGGCAGAGACACAGGCAGAGGGAGGAGCAGGGTCCTTGTGGGGACTCTGATGCGGGACTCAATGCCAGGGCCCTGGGGTCACAAACTGAACCAAGGGCAGATCCTCAACCACCGAGCCACCCACCCAATAAAATATTATTATATTTTATTTTTATAATAATAAAAATAATAATAATTTTTATTATTTTAAAATTTAATAATATTTTAAAAGGCTATAATTATCTGTGGCCAGACTGGCTTCTGAGCACTGTCTTTTTTTTTTTTTTTTTTAAGATTTTGTTTATATATTCATGAGAGACACACAGAGAGAGGTGGAGACACAGGCAGAGGGAAGCAGGCTCCATGCAGGAAGCCCGATGTGGGACTCCATCCCGGGATTATGGGATCACACCCTGAGCCAAAGGCAGACACTCAACCATTGGGCCACCATGCACCCTTCCTGAACACTTTCTAGAAAATTGTGATTCCCATCACATTCATAACTTGTTAATCCATTTCTCAAAATTGTCCTGGGTTGCAACATTCTTTTGGGAAAAAATGGGTTTTGAAAAAGAACAACAAATCCGCTTGGGCAATCATCTCTACTATGCATTAATTTATGCTTTAAATCTTTTATATGCTGTGGCATTCCTATTGGTGGAGGGAGGGGGAATTTATATGGGAAGACAAAAGGATACTATTGCTCGTATTTATTATGGTTTAAGTAATTTATGTCATGATATTACCAATCAATATCTACTAAGGAGCCTAATAAGTTGGAATTTATCTTATTATTTTATTCTACGTTAGGAAGCAAGCTTGCATCTTACAGGTTTACTAATGTGATTTTGTCCCCAAAACTTTCTCCATCTCTGGACTGGGCTAGTATCCCCACTAAATATGAATTACACCTGACTACCCTGTTCATGTCCTTCACAAAATACACCAATATTTGGAGTTATTCATGCATATTTGTATTTATTTTATGACTCTCTTCTCCACAAAACGGTAAGTTCCAATAAAGACTATTTGTGCATAGGTCACCTCTGCACCAGGGCCAGTGACAGTGCTCTGTAGTGCCTGAATTAGTGATTTAATCTTAGCAACCTTTCTCCAGCCATGCCTGGATAAAAACAGTCACAGTAAAATAGATAATCATTGGAAGTATGTTACTTGGCAATGACATTGAAAACAAAGAACTACCCTCCAACGGTGTGATGTTGCTTGAGAATCTTACAAAACATTTTTCTCTTGGTTCGTGTCAAGTATGACCTTTAATAGGAAAGTTGCTAAACCAATGGTGTGTAGTAGATGTGATTGCAAGCAGATGGAAATTCATTCAGCCATTTTTAACAGCTCACATCTCAGTACTGCAACCAGTTAGCTATGTTTTATTGATCCACATAAAATCTTATTTTTTTTGAAGATGGAACACATGCAAAGGAAAAGAGGGAGACACATTTTATCGCCTCCATATCTACATTTCCTAGGTGATAATATAAACTAAGCCAGAAATCATAAATTGTATAGCAGCAGAGTAATTAACTATTTTGACCCTCAAATACTTTTGAATCTCAAAAACTCATGGATGTTAGAATAAAATACTCATGGATGTTAGAATAAAATAAATAAAAGTTTTCTCAAATGTCCTCAAAAACCATGAGAGATGACAATATCACAAATAAAAAGAAAATGGTATGGAGAAATGGTATGCTAGGAAAAGCATCCTAAAATTTTCCTATCAACTTAATCATATGTAAGTATTTGGCAATCAATTAAAATGGATAACTTTGAGATACAGTTAAATATTTCTCATAACAACTCAACGACATCCAAACAACCCAGTATAAAAATTGGTAAGAGAATCAAATAGATGTTTCTCCAAAGAAGATATGCAAACGGACAACAAGCGTATGAAAAGATGCTCAACATTACTAATCATTAGGGAAATGTAAATCAAACCCACAATGTAATACCACTTCACATTCATTAATGTGAATATGATAAAAACAACAACAACAACAACAAACAAACAAAACAGAAAGTATCAGGTGATGGCAAAGCTATGGAAAAATTGAAAACACTGCCCATTGCTGGTTGGGATGCAAAACTGGTACAGCCTTTTTGGAAAACAGTGTAATGTTTCCTCAAAAATTAATCAGGACTGCCATATGATCTAATACATTCCTGGGTTCATACCCGAAGAAATTGGGTTCATACCCATAGAAATTGAAAGCAGGGATTTGGACAAGTGTTTGTTTACCAATGTTCATAGCTTCATTATTTAAAACAGCCAAAAGTTAAAAGCAATACAAATAACCAGCAATAGATCAATGGATAAAAAATATATGGTGTGTGTATGCACACGTACATACATACATACACGCAAGCGTAGATACATATACACATACGTAAATGCACATAGTGGAATATTATTGAGATTAAGTGAAATAAGCCAAACACGAGGCAGCAAATATTTAACTCCAACTATATGAGCTACCTCACACAGATACTACAGATTCATAGATATAGAAAGTATAATATAGTTATAGGATCTGGGGAATTTTAATGGGGAGTCATTGTTTAATGTGTACAGAACTTAGTTTTGGAAGATGAAAAAGTTCTGGAAATGGGTCGGGGTAATAGTAGCACCACATTGTGAATGTATTCAGTACCAGTGAACTGCACACCTAATAATAGATAAAAAGGCAAATTTCATGTTATGTATGTTTTCCCACATTAAAATTTCTTGTTTGACTTTTGACCAAATATTGCAGGCAATGCATTCCCTTTATGCTATTTCAACTCTGGTGTTAATGCACTTTTTACATTTCTTATTTCTGAACACCACATATCCATCTTGATTTATTTCTTATTCCTGGATTCACATTCCTTAATTTTCTTTTTTGCCAGGTACATACACATCTTCTATTCCCGAGTCTTCTTGAATTTAGTTATGAGCATTTTATTTACATTGGCCACTGGAAAATGAATGTCATCTTCGGGAGAAATATTTAATTTCCAGTGTGTTATTCTCCAGTACTTTCCTCATGTTGTAGCCAACGTGGCAGCACCTTGGATATAAAGGAAAAAATTGTACCATCATACCGAGAATAGGTGTTCTGCATATCACTCAAAACTCACAATGACTCCACATACAAGAAATAGACTTTTATAGGTTTAAGTACTTTCTGATTTATGAGAGTAAATTCAGATACATACCACATCTCCAAAATTAACATATTTGATGGTATTATTTCTGAACAAAATTGGTAGAAAACAAATGACTTCTCTCATTGTCTACTGATGGCAGTACAAATAGATGGATATATGTTACATACCATAAAAAAGAAAAGGGCATGTGTAGAAAGAGACATACATCATTGCTTATGTCTGTGTTGACTTTATCCCTACTATCAAAAATTCAGATACACTAAATATAGATCAAGTTTCAAAGGAAAAATATATTATATTTATATAAGCACAATAAAATAAAATAAACCACCAATAAAACATAAAATATATGGGCAGCCCCAGTGGCTCAGCAGTTTAGCGCTGCCTTCAGCCCAGGGCATGATCCTGGAGTCCCCAGATCGAGCCCCACATCAGGCTCCCTGCATGGAGCCTGCTTCTCCCTCTACCCCTCTCTCTCTCTCATGAATAAATAAATAAAATCTTAAAAAAATTAAAAACATAAAATATACAGTTATATGCAAGGGCATAGATTATTAAACTAGTAGAAATAATTCACAGGCAAAAGAAACAATGGATGCCAAAGCTGTTAGATAAGATTAAGTTTTAAAAGCAGGCCTATTTAAACTATATTTTTTTTAAATCCAAAAAAAAAAAAAAAAAAACAATACAGCTGGATTCCTTTCAAGCTGAGACAGTTAATGAGTATCAGATGTATAAGGGGTCTTTCAAGATCCTCAAAGTAGGGATTTCCCAATTTCTGTGGGGTTACACAGTGCCCACTTCCTATCAGCTCATTAATGTGTACAATAATGCACGTATATTGGAACACATGCATCCTTCCAATAAATACATAATAAATAATACTTTAAAAGATGTATTTTTTCTCATACCTTTCTATTTCAAAGAGAGAAACTTGTTTCACTACAAAGTATATTTCTAATGGGAATGACGTCAGCCTTTTGTAAGAGGATATTCCTCCCTGATTTTGACAATAGCTTGACTGCAGACCTTTGCTTCACTGTTGTCAATTTTCCTATTGTCATCTGCGACAGTAGATATGTTAGTAGGAATTTCAGAGAATCTTATCAAATATCTCTAACTAGTTAGGGAAATATTTTATTATATATTTCCTAATATCTTTTCTAGTTTAAGGTTCTTGGAAATCACTGTTGAATAATGAAGTGAATAAAAATAAGATGCCACTATTTCTATATATTGGTAAAGGTTGTTATAAGCGTAAAATACCTAACTCTATAAGATACAGTAATTAAAAACCATGAGCTACATACTATGTTTATAAATTACTTGTGGCAATAAAAATTGGTAGAGCTCCTTGAGGGAAGAAATGAAATAGTTTCACCCCTGTAATAAAGTTCATTTCCCTTCACACAAATGCAACTTTGAAAAATTTGTCCTGAGAAAAAATATAAATAAATTAACAGCAAAGGTCATTTGGAAACAACCCAACTTTAACAAAGCATTAAGTTATTAAATTAGTTGTTTATTTTCAAAAATTAAGGTGGTAATAGAAGATTAATGAAAGTGTGGAAGATAACAAGCAAAATGAATGAGTCCAAATCTAAATGTACAGAACTATTGAATTTAGTAAAATACGAAAGGGAGAGTTGTTAACAGAACAACAAAAAAAAGTGAGGTTGAAAAAGATGAATGAATATGTTATTGTGGTATATTTCTTTTTTTTCTTTCTGAAATTTCCAAATTAAGATTTTAGATATTGCATTTACAATTCACATGTAAATATTCACCATGCTTTTTAGTTTGTTTTTCTCACTAGGAATTATTATATTATTATTTTTTCTTTTTTTGAATTTTTTAAAATTTAGATTCAATTAATTAGCATATAATGTATTGCCAGTTTCAGATATAGAGGTTACTGATGCATCATTCTTATATAATTCCTGATTCTCATTATTTCACATGCCCTCCTTAATTTCCATCACCCAGTTATCCCATTCCCCCATCTCCTTCCCTCCAGTGACCCTGTTTGTTTTGTTTTTTTTTTTATGATTGAGAGTCTCTTATTGTCTGTCCTCTTCTCCAATTTCATCTTGTTTTATTTTTTCCTCTCTTCCTCTCCAATCCTGTTTTATTTATTAAATTCCACATATGAGTGAGATCATATGATAATAGACTTTCTCTGATTGACCTATTTCATTTAGCATAATACCCTGTAGTTCCATCCACACTGTTGCAAATGGCAAAATTTTGGTTTTTGATATCATAGTAGTATTCCACTGTATACATGTATACAACATCTTTATCCATTCATCTGTCAATGGACACCTGGGCTCTTTCCATAGTTTGGCTACGGTGGGCATTGCTCTCATAAAATTGGGGTGCAGCTTCCACTTCTGATCACTACATTTGTTTTTTTGTTTTTTTTTTTAATTTTTTTTAATTTTATTTATTTATTCATGATAGTCACAGAGAGAGAGAGAGAGGCAGAGACACAGGCAGAGGGAGAAGCAGGCTCCATGCACCGGGAGCCCGACGTGGGATTCGATCCCGGGTCTCCAGGATCGCGCCCTGGGCCAAAGGCAGGCGCCAAACCGCTGCACCACCCAGGGATCCCCTGATCACTACATTTGTATCTTTGCAGTAAATACCTAGCAGTGCAATTGCTGGGTCATAGGGCATCTCTATTTTCAACTTTTTGAGGAAGCTCCATACTGTTTTCCAGAGTGGCTGCACCAGCTTACATTCCCATCAACAGTGTAAGCAGGTTTCCCTATATCCACACTCTTGCCAACATCTATTGTTTCCTGACTTCTTAGTTTTAGTCATTCTGACTGGCGTGAGGTGATATTTCATTGTGGTTTTGATTTGTATTTCCCCGATGCCAACTGATGTCAAGCACTTTCTCATGTGTCCGTTGGCTATGTGTATGTCTTCTTTGGAGAAATGACGCTTCATTGTCTTCTGCCCATTTCTTGACTTTGTTTTTGTGTGTTAAGTCTGATAAGCTTTTTATAGACTTTGTATACTAGCCCTTTATCTGATAAGACATTTGCAGTATCTTCTCCCATTCTGTTGGTTGTCTTTTAGTTTTGTCAACTATTTCTTTTGCTGTGCAGAAGCTTTTTATCTTGACGGAGTCCTAATAGTTCATTTTTGCCTTTGTTTCCCTTGCCTTTGGAGATGTATCTAGCAAGAAGTTTCTGCACAAGGTCACAGAGGTCACTTACTGTGATCTCTTCTTTTTAATGGAATCCTGTTTAATATTTAAGTCTTTCATCCATTTTCAGTCTATTTTTGGTATGGCATAAGGAAATGGTCCAATTTTCCCACCACCATTTATTGAAGAGATTGTCTTTTTTCCATTGAATATTCTTTCCTGCTTTGCTGAAGATTAGTTGACCAGAGTTGAGGGTCCATTTCTGGGTTCTGTATTCTGTTCCATTGATCTATGTGTCTGTTTTTGTGCCAGTACCATATTGTCTGGATGATTACAATTTTATAATAGAGCTTGAAGTCAGGCATTATCATGCCACCAGCTTTGGTTTTCTTTTCTAACATTCTTTTGACTATTTGATGTTCTTTCTGGTTTCATGCAAATTTTAGGATTATTTATTCCAGCTCTTTGAAAAAAAAATGTTGATGGAATTTTGATATAGTTTGCATTGAATGCATAGATTACTCTAGGTAGCATAGACATTTTAACAACATATGTTCTTCCAATCCATGAGCATGGAACATAATTTCTATTTCTTTGTGTCTTCCTCAATTTCTTTCATGAGTGTTCTGTAGTTTTCTGAGTACAGATTCTTTACCACTTTGGTTTCCTAGGTATCTTATGTTTTTTGATCCAATTATAAATGGAAACAACTCCCTAATTTCTCTTTCTTCTGTCTCATTGTTAGTGTAAAGAAATGCACCTGATTTCTGTGCATTGATTGTATATCCTGTCACCTTGCTGAATTCCTGTGTGAGTTCTAGCAATTTGGGGGTGGTCTCTTTGGGGTTTTCCACATAAGGTATCATGTCATCTGTGAAGTGTGAGAATTTAATTTCTTTGCCAGTTCAGATGCGTTTTACTTCTTTTTATTGTCTGATTGCTGAGGCTAGGACTTCTAATACTATGTGGAACAACAGTGGTGAGACTGGACATCCCTGTAGTGTTCCTGACCTTAGCGGGAAATCTCTAAGAGAATGATATTTGCTGTGGGTTTTTCATATACGGCTTTTATGATATTGAGTTATATTCCTTCTATCCTTGTACTGTGAAGAGTTTTAATCAAGAAAGGATGCCATACTTTGTCAAATGCTCTTCCTGCATCTACTGAGAGAATCATATGGTTCTTGTGGTGTATCACATTGATTGATTTATGGATGTTGAGCCAACCTTTCAGCTCAGGAATAAATCCTGAGCTTGGTTTTAATATTTTGATGGATCCTATTGGCTAGTATCTTGGTGAGAAATCCATGTTCATCAGGGATATTGGTCTGTAATTCTCCTTTGTGATGGAGTCTTTGTCTGGTTTTGGGATCAAGGCAGTGCTGGCCTCATAGAATGATTTTGGAAGTTTTCCCTCCATTTCTATTTTTTAAATAGCTTCAGAAGAATAGGTATTAATTTTTCTATAAATGTTTGGTTGAATTCCCCCTGGAAATCCATCTGGGCCTGTACTCTTATTTGTTAAGATTTTTGATTACTGCTTCAATTTCTTTGCTGATGATGGGTCTGTTCAGGGTTTCTATTTCTTCTTATTTCAGTTTTGGTAGTTTATATGTCTCTAGGAATGCTTCTAGATTGCATTTCCATTTCTTCCAGATTGCATAAATTGTTGGCATATAGTTGCTCATAATATTTTTATCATTGTGTTTATTTGGTGTTGGAAGTAATCTCTCCTTTTTCATTCATGATTTTATTTATTTGGGTCTTTTCTCTTTCCTTTTTGATAGGACTGGCCAGAAGTTTATCAATCTTATTAATTCTTTCAAAGAACCAGGTCCTAGTCTTGCTGATCCGTTCTACTCTTCTTTTGGTTTCTATTTCATTGGGTTCTTCTGCAATCTTTATTAATTCTCTTCTCCTGCAGGGTTTAGGCTTTATTTGCTGTTCTTTCTCCAGCTCCTTTAGGTGAAAGGTTAACTTGTGTATTTGAGACCTTTCTTGTTTCTCGAGGAAGGTTGTATTGCTATATACTTTCCTCTTTGGACCTCTTTTGCTGCATTCCAAAGGTCTTAAACAGTGTGTTTTTATTTTCATTTGTTTACATGAA